>NC_142092.1:49515551-49668584 GCF_054644295.1 Miniopterus natalensis | reverse complement strand
CTTAACAATCACTTTACTCCAATCCCCTAGCCACAGTAATTGGTTCTGGAACGACATCTGGTCCAATTTGATCCAATGAAACACATTCATGGGACTTTGGTTTGAATTATTAGATAAGAAACTTTCTCTTTCCTGTGAGCTCAAACCAGGAGGGTATAAGCTTAAAGAGTCTGGGGGCCACCATGAGGAGGAAACCCATTTAACCAGAAGGCTAACCCAGAATAAAGCAGAGCTAAGAGGGGATGAGGGAAAGAGACCTAGTTCTTATGACAGCAATAAAGCCCCTGGACCCACCTATGTTTAAAACTGACTACCACTAGACTTTTAAATTACGTAAGGCCATAAATTTCCTTTTTCTCATTAATCCAGTTTGAGTTGAGTTTCCGTTACTAGCAAATAAGAGTCCTGACTAATATAGAGCACTTCCAGTCATCTCAGGGTCCCACACTGTCGGGGCTCACCAGTGGTGAAGGAATGAAACTGTGGCTTACTGCAGGGGCGGCTTCCGCAGGAGCTGCTTGATGTGCTCTGCCTGGTGAATTTCTAGGAAGGGCTTTTCTTCCTGTGAGAAGAGAGAGAGGTATATGCTTCGGCTCACAAATTCTTTTAGGGTTTTGGTCTCTATGACGGGCTATCCCCACAGAGGGCAGGAATTTGGGTGAAACTTGCTCTTTTGGATTCAGCCATTCCCAGACACCTGTCATTTAATGAAGACAAGGGCAGGGTCTAGTCTCCTGTTTCCCAAGCACTTGCTTTCATGAACTGCCCAAGGTCTGGCCTCCTTGACTCTTCTGCTTACTTGCTCTGTGAAGTCTTTCTTCTCTTTGAGATTTGGTGACTTCCCATCATAGTTCAAAACATTGTTTCCGAAATGAACACCCCAAATCCCAGTGTTTTTACTTCTTATGAGTAGGAGGACTTTCTTTTGCTCATGTTTTATGTTGTAGTATTTAAAAAAATAAATGGTATGTTTAATGGTATGTTTTAAAATGTTTTCTCCGAGTGTAATGAGCGTCCCACAGTAGTCATCTATTCTGCTACACATATTGAATATGTAAATTTTACACATGAGATGAAATCATATATTGTAGATGTTAGGTGGAGTACAAAGCATCTGGTTAGAGTCCTGACTGGTGAGTAGTATCAACAAGATGGAGGAATAGGGGCTCCACCCCCAGGCTACTCTGATATACCAATTCTGACAAATACCCACACATGCGAGTAACTTTATGGGAGCCCAAGAGTGCACATGGGAGGTTCCAGAACCACGGTCAAACAAACACTCTGAGAAGCGATGCATTGAAGAGGGTTAAAAGGACAGTTTCATTTTACCAATGTCACTGTCCTCCAAGGTGACATAGCTCAGTACATAAAGGGAAACCCCCCCCCCCCTTGGCCTGCAAATTCTCCCATGAGGGAAAGTGAGGATAAAGGTGCAGAGTTTTTCTATGCAATTAAAGTAAGTTGTTATCATCTTAAGATAGACTGTTATAAGTATAAAGTGTTTTGTGTAAGCCGCATAGTAATCACAAAGAAAAACGTGTTTTATACCAAAAAAAAAGATTTTTTAAAAAGGAATCAAAGCATACCACTACAAAAAAAATCACATCACAAAGAAAGCAAGAAAGGAAGAATCACAGAACAGTCAGAAAGTTAACAAAATGGTAATTCTAAGTCCTTACCTATCAATTTCTTTAAATGTAAATGTATTAAATTCTCCAATCAAAAGACACAGAGTGGCTGAATGGATTAAAAAAAAACACCATTATAAAAATACAAGCTACCTATAGGGGACTCACTTCAGCTTCAAGGACACACATGGGCTGAGAGTAAAGAAACTGGGAAAGATATTTCATACAAATGGTAACCAAAATAGAGCAGGGTTGGCTACATTTATAGGAGACAAAATAGACTTTAAGTCAAAAACTGTCATGAGAGACAAAAAAAAAAAAAAATCATTATAGAATGATAAAGGGGTCAGTTCCTCAGGAGAATATAATAATTGTAAATATATATGCACCTAACATCGGAGCACCTAAGCATATAAAGTAATTACTAACAAAACTGCAGAGATAAATATACAGCAACACAATAATATACTTCAACACCACACTTTCAACAATGGATGGATAATCCAGTCAGAAGATCAGTAAGGAAACAGCTGACTTGAACAACACTACAGATCCAATAGACCAAATAAACGTATACAGAACATTCCATCCAACAGCAGCAGGACAGATACTCTTCTCAAGAGCACAGGGACCACTCTCCAGGACAGGTTGCATGTTAGGCCACAAAACAAGTCTTAACGAATTAAAGTATCAAGTATCTGTCCTGGCCACGATGGCATAAAGCTAGATATCAGTAACAGGAAGAAAAGTGGCAGACTCACAGGTGTGTGGGAGTTCAACCATACACCCCTGAACAACCAATGGGTCAAAGAAAAAAGATCCAAAGGGAAATCAAAGAATATTTTAAAACAGATGAAAATGGAAATACAGCAGGTGAAAACTTACAGAGTGCAGCAAAAGCAGTTCTAAGAGGGAAGTTTATAGTGGTAAGTGTCTACACCAACAGAAGAAAGATCTCAAATAAACCATTTACCTTTATACCTCAAGGAAGCAGACAAAGAACACTGGTTAAGAAAGAGCCTCAACAACCAAACTGTCTGGGTTCCTGTTCTGGTTCTGCCACAGTCTAGGTATGTGACGTTGGGCAACACAACTCACCTCTTTAGGTCCAAGTTTCCTACTACGGAATGGCAGGAGCAATAACAGTATCTACCACACGGACTGTCGTGAAGACCAAACCTGTCAGGGCATGCACAGTGCTTATACTCAGTACTCACCGTGGGGAGCTCCCAGCCCAGGTGGACCCGCAGAGACTTGATGAACATGTGTAGGAATCGGCCCAGCAGGAAGCACAGGCACAGCAGTGAGGGCCAGTAGAACATGACAGTTTCGTACCTCCCCAAAAACTGCAACAGAAGCAGATCACTGGGCACTGGATCTAGAAGGGGCAGGGCTAGGCCCCTGGAGGAGTGTGGAGAGGAACCTGCCTGCCCCAGTCTGCTCCCACCAAGGCCCACTCTCTCAGATCTTGGATCCTTGCTCCCCTAGCCCCACACTGGAATAAGCAGTGGACTTGGCATCCAGCAGCCCTGGATATGAGTCCAGCACTCCCATTTTATTTTGTACAAAGGGCTTTCATGGCTTTTTTCTGATTTTAAGTACTAAATGCTCCTTTTGGAAAATACACACAAGAGAAAGGGGGAGGGAGGGAGAGGCAAAAGAGAAAGAGAGGGAAAGAGGCAGAGAGAGACCTCTTGCTCCTTTTACTGGGGTATAGAACTAAGCAGATGAACTAGTTTGTATCAGTTCTGAGGACAATGCATGGAAAAGCTGGAAGGAGTTCATCTAGTCCAAGTCTCCCGTAAATAGACAGAGAAAGTGAGGCCACATAAAGGTGTGGGAAGAAATGAGCTCTGGAATCATCAGACCTGGTCTCAATGCCCAGATCTGCTGCTTCTTAAGAATTATGTCACATCCTTGGGCCTCAGCTTCCTTACCTATAAAACAGGTTTGCTGAGAGCTTCCCTACCTCAAGGGGCTGCTGTGAGCGTTAACTGAATTAGCACCTTGGTGAACATGAGATGCTGTACAATGGACGCATCATGAATGGCTCCAACTCCCTTTTGCACACAGGAGGAAGCTGAGGTCCATAGAGTGGCAGAGGCTTGTCCAAGCTGACACAGCGAGTTCGCCATGGTGACAGAAATGAATACCCTAAAGTTAGCTCAGTGGGGACTCACCTGCCCATGGGGACACTGTGTGATGTGCAGGATGGTGACAGCAAACCTGCAGGAGAGAAGCAGGGCTTCCGGTACTCCCAGCACAGCCCCTGTGACAACAGCCCAGATCCCACCTGCCTGGAGTTACCCCCTTGACAGGGCTGGTTCCCAGGCCTCCGTGTGTTGTGTACCCCACCCAGATCAGGGACCCTGCTTGTGCCTAAGTACATGCAACGAAATTCATTTAGTGCCCTCCTCAGTTTAGATACAATCCCAGAATCCATAATGGCAGAGCAGGAAGACCCTGTGCGACCTCATTTTCCCTCCCCCATTGCTCAGATGGGGAGACTGAACCCAGAGATGGGAAGGGATTTGTCCAGAGTCACACCAGAGCCAGTACCAACATCCAGGTCTCCTGGCTCTGGACCTGAGGCTCTGTCTGCCTGGACATGATCTTGTCTATAAACCCCGCCCTGAGGAATGAGCCTCAAGGCTTTACTCCTGCTGAACACACATTCCCGGTCATGTTCGAGCCTGAGTCATACGCCCATGGTGTCCAAGCTGCTGCGTGATTCCTGCCATCCTGTCCTCTCTTGGTCAAAAAGTCTGTCATAGGCTAAGACATTACTCCACATCTAACAGTGAATACCCTCTCTTGTAATTTTTTAAAAACAAGCCACTTATACACTTTGGAATTGCAGCCACTGGTGTGTTAGTTACTTGTCAGCCCCCTGCATGCCTCATACACTGGGCCTGGGACCCCTGCTCAGAAAATGCTGTGGGGGAAGCAGACCCCATAAAGGAGATGTGGTCAAGGAAATGAGCCTATCAGGACTGGGGAGTGGAACTGTTCATGGGATTATCCTGTCAGCAATATTCCCTGGGGCCAGGTCTGTGCTGGTCTGTTGCTGAGGGCCATGAAGCTCCCACCTGTAGGTGTGACAGTCCACAAAGGATGAGCACCCATCTGTCACTGGGTCAGGTGGGGGAAGATAATCCTCACGGGAAGAGCAGCATAAAGACAAGCAGCCAGAACATGTGATCGTGAGGGTTTGCCTTGCTTTCCGGTATGTTCCCTGGCTCATGTGGGGATAGCATGCTTGCTAAATGAATGAGAGCATGGGTGAAGGAGTGCAGGAGTTCCATGTGACTTGCACATGTGCCTGAGACTGGTTAGGGGGTGGAGAGAGACTGAGGCGCATGCACGTTCTCCTGGGCTCCAGGGAAGCCATGGCAACACAGGGAAGCAGCATCCGCACAGGACTCCTGCTGCCGCCAGTGGGACCCTCTGCAGTTTACAGAAATGAATTTTTCTACATCTGACTATGAGGACTATTCGAATCATGAATGGCTTCTTGTGAAGCAGACAGAATGCTGGCCGACCTTCTGAAGGCTCAAGTGCAGTCCCAAGGAGGGGCCGCAGTGGGACCATGGACCAGTCATTCCCCCTATCGTGGGCCTAAGTTCTGAGCAAAGGTGTCCTCCAGGGAGAGCTATCAGGTCACCTCCAGCCCTTTGTCCAGAGTGCAGCAATGGCCAAAGGAATTGCAGGAGGGCAGGCAGGCAGAATCCCTCTTACCAGATCAGAGAGTAGCTGAAGCCCAGGATGGAGCTCACCAGCCGGAACTCTGACGAGAGGCAAGCAAAGAAGGGGAAGTGGGACAGGCCGACTTCGATGCCTCCAACCAGAAGCACAAAGGCTGCAAGAGACAGGGCCAGATATGCCATGAGTGCCTCTTCTCACAGGCTCTTCCCTCTCTCCCAGGGAAGCTATGGGGCTTGTGCTGACTTGTAGTCATGGACCTTAGAGCCCAAGGAGATGAGTGGACAAGCCCCCAGCTTAGCACAGAGGAACGCAGGAGTGTCTTTCATTCATTCATGCAACAGACCCTTCCTGGTACCTCTTCCATGCCAGGCACTGGGCTAACTGTTGAGATGAAGACTTGCTCCCTACCCTTGATTAGCTCACAGTATAATAGGTGGAAACAGATCAAATGAACAAACAAGAATCACTGAGAGGAAACTGATTGGACAGAGAGGTTTTGAAGTTGTTGTATTAGGGATGGTTGAATCTGTAGATTAAAACTGCTACTTCAGGGAGAGCATGAGGCATGGAGAATAAAGAGGTCTCAGACCAATGGCCAAAGAAAACCTGCTCTTTGAGGAAGTATCGAAGGGCCTATTGATATCAAGAAGGCAGTCACGGCTATGACTCAGGAGAGATTTTTAGGGTGGGTGGTGGTGAACCTACTTTATGAACTTTTGCTCTCCTATGTCTAAAGGATCTCTGAATCTAACTGGGAGAAAGTCCCGCAAACAAGCTTTGAGACTTTGTGGGGTAGGCACTGATGTTGGACAAGTGACAGGCTGGGAAGAACCCTGAGTTCACAGAACTTACCCTGATCCCAGAGAACCCCTGCTATGCTGTATCTGAGAGCAAGAATTTCTGTGGTTAAATTCCCAGCAGTTATGAAGCAGCTCTAGTACCTTGGGCCCACTGTGGGACCTGCAGGGACTGGTAGCCTTCTGAGAACAAGAACATGACCTTATTGGCTGTGGCCCCAAATGCGATTCCATACGACCATCGGTTACTAAAAGTGCCCACGAAGTCCAGAGGTCTGTGAACAAGAGAAACAGCTCATGAGGCCAGAAGGTGGCTCTGAGACATCCCACATTTCAACTCCAGATTACCAATCCCACCCTGAGGATGAGCCACCGGGGAGTGAACTATTCATTTCCATTGACATTTTCTTTGGCCCTCTGTGCCAATTCTGGGGCTGGGCATAGATTCAAGGTACTGAAGTGTAGCCATGACAACAAGCAAAATGGGATGAGTTTCATCCATGAGAGACATAGGTAGTACGACTTGAGAGACCAAAACAAGGCGTATGTCCCAGACAGGCGCGGGAGAGCCTGCCCGCACCCAGCCAAGGTCTATGAAAGTTCTTTCCACTGTCCCTGGGAAGCCTGGGGTGGGGTGTTATCCTGGTTTGACAATTGGTGTTAGCCCCAATCACTGGGTACCCCGAGCTGCAGTGATCAGCCCTGACTCGACTCACATGATGATTCCAAAGTAGTTCCCCAGGAGGTAAGAAGTGTCACCTCTGTTTCTACAGTGCTCCCGTCTTTGGAGAAAGGACAAGACCAAAATGATGAAAAGCTACAGGAGGAAAAGATGAGAGGGTCAGTGAGAATATTTGCCCTCGGCATGGCCTCGGTGTCTGCGCTGAAAGAGAACATGTGGGTGAGCAGAGCGCTCAAACTGTGGACACTCCTCAAACACCAGAGGCCTAGAGCTCGCTGCACATGCCCCGGAGCTTCCAGATGTTTTGTAATCAGCTTGCCTTTGGGTTTCCCTGAAGAGATGCACATTTGAATCTAGTCTCTCCTGCATGCTGGCTGAGAGGGAGACTTAACTTCTCTGAATCTGTTTCCTCATCTGTAAAAAGGGGATGATAACTGTCAGGATACAAATCCCTCTGCTTCTTTTCCTGTAGATTCAGTCATTTCCTACATACTTGAGGCCCTTTTCTCTTCCCTTTTACTAGAAACTTCCTGAGACTTGTCTATACTTGCTGACTCCATTTCTTTACCTCTCACTTGCTCTTCAACCCCTTAGCCTGGCTTCTACCCCCATCACTCCCAGGAAGCAGCTCTGGCCAAAGTCACTCATTACCATCTTGTTGATCCATCCAGTGTGAACCTGAAGCTCAGATCCAGCCAGACCTCTCAGCAGCATTCGTCAGTGCTGACCCCTACTCCTCTCAGGAACACTCTTCCCTAGCCATCCATACCTTCCTAGGTTTTCTCCATTACCTCTCAGTCTCCTTCATTAGATCATTCTTCATCCAACTGTGAGATTTGGAGTTCGTCCCAGTACAGTCCAAGGACCACTCTTCTTATTGTCTGATCCTTTCTTTCTCAGCAATCTCACCCACGTCCATGCTTTCAGTGGCCACCAATACCCAGAAGACTCACAAACTCTATCTTTAGCCCAGACTTTACCCTTGAGCTCCATAACTGTTCATCCAACTACACAGTTGGCATTTCTTTTTGATGTGTTGAAAGCTTCTTGAATTCAGTATGTCTTAAATGAAACTCAGGGTCTTCCTCCCTGCCCTATTCCTTCATCCACCCCAAACCTGGATCTCTTCTATTTTTCCTTAACTAGGGTATGGCAGATACCAGCATCCTCCCAGCTGTGCAAGTGAGAAACCCAAGTCATCCTCAGCATCTCCCTCTCCTTAACCTCTCTACCCACCCCATTACCAAGTTCTATTGCTTTTACTCCCAAACATCTTGAGTTGCCCACCATCATCTAAGATGATCCTAAACTGCCTCTCACCTGGACCCCTACAGCCATCTCCTAACTGGTCTTCCTGTCTCCTGTCTTGCCCTCCTCCAACCCGATCCCAACACTGAAACCAGAGTGATCATTTCAAAACACAAATCTGACCACACCACCCTCATGCTGGAAACACTCCAATTACTTCCCACTGTAACTAGAATAAAGACAAAACTCCTTTGCTCAGAGCCCCACAGTGCTCCTCCTGGCCTGGTCCTGCCCGCTTTCCTGGACAGCTCCACCTCAATTCACTCCAGCCACACAGGCCCTCTCAGTTCTGTTTCTCACACTCTCCAATCACCCCGCCGCCACACACACAGAGCCTTTGCATCTGCTCTTCCCTCTGCCTGAAATGCTTTTTATTGCCTCTTCCAGAAAAACTCAGTTCTGTCACTGCTGCCCTGAAAAGCCAGTATCCCTGACTCTATGGCCCTCAAAGCTTTCTTCTGCCTGTGTTTCTAGTGCATAATGTAGGAGGGCAAGTCGAAGAAATGTAGCTGATGTCTCTCTGCTGACCTATTCAGGCCCCTTTGGGAGCCTGTGCATGGGAGCAGCCCAATTCCCTCTCCCTCCCCTCCTTAGCCCTCCCCTGCCTTTACTTACCGATGGGATGAGGGAGTAATGGAGGAAGAGTTCCATGTTCACGAAGCCTGCACAGGTGCCATTTGGCTGCCTTGTCCTGGGAAATGGCAAAAAAACACATTCACATCATCAGTCACTGCTGCAGGCATTGACCCTTCAGTCTTGACCATCACTGTGAGGAGTTGGCTTGTAGCCCACTAAGATCATCTGATCCTTTAAAATTTTGCTTTCTCAGAGCCAGTACGGCTCATCTGTGATGTATCTTCCCTAAGTGGATTAATCTTCTTTCTGATTTCTTTCTCTGGCCTCATTATCTAACCAACTGCCTTACTAACTGGATCGAACTCCTTTTCTTGATGACAATCAGGGTCAGACTCAGGTTTTGTGGGGCCCAAAGCTTATATAATTTGGAGATCTTTTTCAAATGAAACTACAAAAATATTTTTTTTCGTATTTTAAGGGAAACATATCACCATATAACACTTAACTAAGGTGCCTCTCATCCTCCCAGAGCCTTGGAAGAGGCCTGTGCGGCTGAGGAGCCTGAGACTTAAACTTCTGTAACTTTGCAGGAAATCAGCCTTTGGACACGGTTTTCCATAACCAGGGTTCACCTCACTCCTGATCCACTGCTGGGCCCTGGGGTCAGGACAGCAGTTATCTGGACTATAGAGTGTGGACTTTCCTCTCCAGGCTTCAGAGTTTGTAGTACAGGGCTGCTGGGCCCCACGTCTGAAACACATAACAGCAGTTTTGTGACTTCTCTTTAAAGGGACCTCCTTTCTGGGGCTCTCACCACACTTATTTTTGCTGCTCTCACTTCCACCACACCAGCTCTGCATGCTCACACCTCCAGATCCTCCATCTAGCCATCTCCTGTGCTTTCTTCCTACCCCAGCATCCTCTATCTAGCCATCTCCTGTGCTTTCTTCCCTGGCCAGCTCCTACTTTTCCCTCAGAAGTCGCAAGGGAGAGCACTCTGCTGGGGAGCCCACAAGCATGACACAGTCCCCCATAATTCTTTAAAATACTAGTGCTCCCCAGCACTAGTTTTCAGACCATGAGTCTGAAACATCCTAGAAGTGGAGTGGGAGATGGGGGAGCTTAAGCTCTCAGCAGTGTGATGGAACTGTAAAAGTCAGGCTCTGGTCAACTGAGCACACACATCAGTCTACCCATTCCATACAAAACCATCAGATGTGCTTTATAAAAGAAAGAAATATGGCCATATTTGAAATTAAGAAGGAAATCTATCAGGGGGACAGAAACTACTAGCAAACCCTAAACAATGGAGAAAGAGTGGGACCAGATCAAAGAGAAAAAGTATCAGCCGACATGGTCTACACGTGGGGCCACTCGAGAAGTGTTCTACACCCAGAGTGCAGGAGGCTGGAGCAGGAGGGGGCTGCCCACTGACCACAGAACGATGACCTGGGGTTTCTCAGGCACCCAAGTGTCCTCCCACCCCTGCAGGCCAGCCAGCTCCTGAGGTACCCCACCTAGGGGTACATCCCACCTCCACCCACAGCACTGAGAGAGGCCTTAGGACTGGCAGCAGCTGGCACTCCTCCCAAAGCTAGTATCCCAGGGGAAAGCTCCATCACTAAGATGAGCACACAGCCAAGCACCAGCAAGCATCTGAGGAAAGACTACACCACAGGAGAGCCAGAGGTTCAACAGGTGGGAGGCTTACTCCTGAGGAAATAAAGTCAACACAGTCTCCATAAGGAGAATAAATCCAGGAGGAAGTAGGGGGTCCAAAAAGCAACAGCAGGCAAGGTGTTAGCAAAACTTACTGTTAATACTGAACACAGGGTTTTAAATATATATATTTATATGTAAGAAATAAATTTATCATACACATTTACAGTTACATAAGTTGTATAATAAATAATAGAAATATTTAAATAGAAATATTTACATATTTACATTTATATATAACACAAGTAAATACATAACTGTGAATTTGTGATATAAATTTATATATATATATATATATATATATATATACACACACACACATATATACACCTTTTTTTGAAACACAAGTTCCTCTCTGAACAAATGTTGGAGGAAATTTTCAAGTAATAAGAAAAATAAATCTAGATGGAGAGGGATTTAAAAGCAATCATGAACAGAGAAATTAGTAAAATATATTGTTAAATATATAGAGAATTATGGTGAAACAAAATGTGTGAAATGCCAATTTAGAGGTAAAGCACCAGCTGACGTCCCACGTGGCGGAGGGATAGGTGGGTAAACAGCGCGGGCGCCGAGGGAAGTAGAACAATGGCCAAGTTCTCATTGTGTTTAGGAGGGTGACGTAGAAACTTGTTTTCTCTTTCTGGGCTGTATAAGAAAAACATAATTCTAAGTAAGTATGTTTAAAATCCATAGCTAACTACCATAAGAATATAAATAGAATGTAAACCAGTATATTGAAAAGTGTGAAGTGTACATGAAAGAAGGTTCAACAAAGTACAGAAGAGAAAAAGCGAAATAAAGATGAAAAGAGAAGGAACACAAGAACAAAAGTGTCCAAGGAATAAGCCACAAAGAAATATGAATATTCCATAAATTCTTAAATCTTCAGGTACTAGAAAAGTAGAGGTTAAGATTAAATGCTGTCTTATCTATCAAATTGGGAATCACTGAAATTACTACCCAGCATCACTGAAGGTTAAGAGAAGTTGGTATCACTTACTGAGCGTCAGGGTGTAAACTGGCATTGTCGTTCTGAGGATTAATTTTGCAATATGTATATGAAGAACTTTTAAAATATAGCAATTCCATTTCCAGGAATTCCACTTCTAAAGAAGATAAGGAAATCAGAGAGATATCTGAAGCTATGTACTAGAAGCTAGGATTCCCTCTCTCTGTCTCTGTCTCTGTCTTTCTCTCTCTTCTCTCCCCCCATGTGTGTATGACACTCTAAACATAATATATGCTCACTGTAAGACATTCAAAATATTTATAAATGTATAAAGCAGTAAATAAAAGTCCTTTCTCCTCCCATAATTATAACCTACACAGTTTTAAGCAAGTGTGTTTATAACTTACATAGTTTTAAGCAAAAATAGGATCTGACTAAACTTAATTTCTTCATTTAATCAATAAAGGAAAGGGAATTCATTTTTAAAAGGAAAGGAATTTCTCATGTCAGCATATACAGAGCCATTGGACTTTTTTGGGATGCTGACCCTGCCTACATAGATTTATTCCTGACATCTGGGCAGGACTTCACAGCTCTCAAAGTCCCCTCACATTCTTGTTCTCATATGATCTCCACCAAGCTGTGGGCTAAGCAGGACAGGGGTTACTGCTCCAGATTTACAGGTGAGGAAACTGAGGCTTTGAGGTTTGCCAAAAACTGCCGAGCCAGGGCTCACACCCGGGTCCTCGAACACGACGTGGGCCTGAGCTCTTCACACTGCTCTGTGGATGATGCATGGAAATCTGTTCACTCACCCAGGAACCCCCTCCATGGTTCCTTCCTCCGTGCCAGCCTGTCTACAAATGAGCTACACCAGGCCTTTCTCCCGATTCCCATGAGTCAGCAGCATCCGAGGAGACGGCCGCCAGAACACGCGGGGTCCAGCAAGACTCGTCGTAAACCTTCTCTCAGAACTCACCTCTCGTTCATGGAAATCATCTCTGCGGAAAAGCACCACCTGCAGCCCCGGTGAGCAATTTGCTTCTCTAGGTTGTCCTTTGAGCTTCTCCAGCCTCTTGTTTACGGCTGCTTCTGACAGCCTGGCGTTCTGCCCAGTTCTCTTCACAGCGCCCCAAAAACTCACAGAAAAGGCAAACATTCAGTCAAATATTTACCAGAGAAATCGAAGCAAGTGGGCGGCCTTCTTCCTTGTTTCAGAACACCGCTGGCTTTTCCTCTGCTCTCCCCCCTCTTCTCATGCTGCAAAAGCAAGAACCTCCCTCCTACTTCCTCTCTCCTGGGCTCTTGTCTTTTTTAGGCCCCTGCCATAAGCACTGGCCCCCTAAGCTATCAGAGCTTTGCCTAGCCGTTGAGGCCTCTTAGCTAGCTGTAAAAATTATCACCAGCAATCAAGTAGGACTATGCCTCAAGGCAATAAACTAGGAAACTGGAACCACTGGCTTCAAGGTTCTCCTTGGAAACAAGGCTGCCCATTTTCTGGGAGAAGAGGCTGGAGACAAGTTCAAAAATGAACCCCACGGATGTGGTGGGGAATGTGGTAAGATTTTCTAGTTACCAGAATTGCCTGTGGATTCTAAATGCCCACCCTGTTTCCAAATGCTCTTCTGGGACTGAATGGCAACTAGGCTCCAGGTGTCCTTGTCTGTTAATTCACTGCATCCATCAGCTCCTAGGCCAGTGAATGGCCCCACCACACTTTCATTACCCAGAAGCTGTCTGTGACTCCTCCCCTTCTCTCACTCCATTCATTATGCCTCCTGATAGTTCTTACCCATCCTTTTGTGTTTGAGGGTTCCAGATGTGGGCGTGTCTTATTCATTTCCTCTTTTTCCATCTGCCAGCATGGGGTTGCTATTCAGAATGGTGTAGCCACAACCTGGAAGGAGTCTGGGTCCCTGAATCAACACTGGAGGAGACTAGGAATAGCTGTTTGAGACTTTACATGAATAAGCAATAAACTTCTACTATGTTAGAGCCATTATACACTTCAGAGTTGGCTATAGCAGCTAGTCTTTATCCTAATCAATACACCCTATTTTCCATTCACACTGTTTCTGCCCCAGATCCAGCCCTCTTCACTTCCTATCTGGACGATCATGAGAGCTCTCTAATGACCCTGCAACCTCCAGGCTCCAGGCTCAGTGCATACATACATCTGAAGCACAGCTCAGACCTGCCACACACTTGCTGAGCATCGTCCCATACTCTGCACTCCCTATCCTAGCACTCCAATCCAAGCCTTCCAAGAAGTTGCTTCAACCCTCTTTTCTAGCCTAATCTCCACTGGTTTCCTGCACACACCTACAGGCTTTTTAAAGTTGCTTATTCATCCTTTAACATAGCCTTCCATGCTACTCTGGATCTTTAGGGAGCAAGGAACAGAGATCAGAGATCCACTCAAGTTGCCTTGAGTTAAAGGGGCTTCTTAATACTCCTCGGCAAGGGCTGGGACCCAACCTGGAAAGGTGTTGGGAACTAAAGCCACTCTTGGGAATGGTTCCTCCCCTCTCATGGTCAATGGGTCTCTCTCTTTCATCTCTCCCTCTTGGCATTTTTGCTTCAATCTATTCTCTCTACGGTTCAGTCCTTTTGCTTCCTTATGATTTCCACAATCCTATGGCTTCAACTCACCACTGTCCTGACGCTTACTCATGGCATCCTTTCAATTTCTGTCACCAAAATTCACTGGCTCCTTTCCAGGGTTTCCCCCAGGTCTAACTGCCAGGAGAAAAGATTGGCCCCAGTTTATCTTTTCCCCCAGGTAGAACACAGGCCAGTCCATGCCCTTGTGTCTTTGGGTCAATCATACGCCCCTTTCTTAGTTTTCCTAGGGCTGCCATAACCAAATGCCACACACTGGGTTGCTTAAACAACAGATATTATTTCACAGTTCTGGAAGCTGGAAGTCCAAAATCAAGGTGTCAGCAGGTTTGATTTCTACTAAGTCCCCTTCCCTTGGCTTGCAAAAGGCTGTTTTCTCCCTGTGTCCTCATAGCCTTTCTTCTGTGCATGTGCATCCCTGGTGTCTCTCTCTGTCCTAATCTCCTCTTCTTACAAGGCCACCAGTCAGATTGGGTAGGAACTCTTTAAAGGCCCTATCTCCAAATATGGCCCCATTCTAAGGTACTGGGGTTAGAGCTTCAATATATGAGTTTAGGCGGGACACCATTCACTCTATAACACCTCTGGTCTAAGCAGCTCCAGTGGAGCAGGAGAGGGTCATGGAGGCAGTGAGCAGGCACCATCACTGACAAATTCAGGCTACTGGTGTTTGCCCACCTTGATCCCTTCACTCCCACCTAGAACACGCTCTCCACTTCTGTTCACCACCATCGTTTTTATTCATTAAGTCCTACCTCGAGCATCATACCTGACATCATGTTTCTCCTGATCACCAGGTTAATCTTACTTCCCTTGGCTTGGTCTACATCTTTTTTACAGCATGCATTTAGGCCTTCTTTATTTGTTCAGTTAACACATGTTCATGGAAAAGTAGTCTGGTGCAGTGGTTCAGAGTGTGGACCTTGGAGCTAACTCCACAATTTACTAACTGCGTAACTTTGGGCAAGGTACATGGTTAACCTCTCTGATCCTTGGTTTTATCTGAGATAAGTTACACCTACTTCATGGACCTGTGAGGCTGAAGTGACCTAATACACATAAAATGCTCCGGGGGGGGGGGGGGGGCTGACACATAATAAGCGCTCAGTGAACATGAGCTGTTAAGGGGCGCCTGTTGTCTGCCAGGTACTGACTGCATGCGATGTGACTGCACAGTCACATCACAGTTCACTGTGTCCAGGTCTCAGCTCCCCTGCTAGATCACAGTGGCTCAGAAGCCACACCTAGATTTGATTCAGCATGACGTCTGGCATACAGGGGAGGCCCCATAAATGCTGGTTCTCAAAATTGAAAACAATAAAAGAAAAACGAAAAAGACAGAAATATAAAGATCGAGTACATCACAGCTCTCTTCCTGGATGCCCAGAAGCAAAGAAACACTGTAAATGTGTTTTCTCTGGACCCAGGCCCTCTCATGCCTGGAAGAAGCAGTTCTTGGTGCATCCATGCCACATTGTTCACGGAAAAGACTTGCAAAGAGCTTCTTCCTCCAGGTGCACAGAGATGCTCTTTCAGGGGTGCCCACCTGCCAGATGCTTCCCAGCTCCACTGCCCAGGCTTCCAATGGGCACTCTAAACTCTTGAATTATCATGGTGGTTTTCCTCACAATTCCACAGTTCCTCTCTTCACACCATTAAGGAATTGAATTTCCACTGACGACCCTGGGGAGGCTGGAAAGGCAACCACCTGAAAGTGAGAGAAACACTAAGACACTTGTTATAAAATGCTTTAGTTCAGCAAAATGTCATCCATAGTAATAAGGACCCATTTCTAAAGGGCTACCATGGTCCAGACATGACCCCTTCTGAACCTGAAGTTAAACCTGTGTGATAGATTTCATTTTCCCTCTCTCATAGTTTCTCAGTTTTGTATTGAGTCCAAACGTAGAACTTAACATGGGTCTGGAGAACACGTCAACATTTGATTGATCTCTGCCATTCTACCCTATGCAAGGATTTTTGAATACTGCCTCTCCTATCGAATGTGGATTAATTCCTTTTTGAAGCTTTGGGGCATTTGAATACATCTGAATTTGTCCAAGTTATTGATAAAAAATTGAATAGAACAGAGCCCTAGAGCACTCCACTAGAGACCTCTTTCCAGGAGCCACGGAATGATGCTGCAGGCAGCTGGCAAAGAATGAGGGAAGAGATGACTGACTGCACCCGAGCCAGGTGGGGAAGGGTTATTGTGTTTAGCCCTGTGTTCAGCAGTGTTCGGCGTTCCGGTGACATGACAGAAGGAAACTCAGCAGTCCACCACAAAGGCTCTGCTTGTCTCCCAAGTGTTGGGAGCTTACTGCAGGACAGCCTCTGTTTATTCTGCAGACATACGGCTTAATTATTAAACTCAGAAACAAAAGAACCAGGTATATGGAAGACCTAGTGCAATTTCTTCGTTAAGCAATATCATGGCTTTCTGGGGTGGGTATGACCCCTGACTAAGAACATTTTTTTCTCCCTTTGAAAAACAATGAAACTAACCTATATTCCTATCCTATCCCTTCTCTGTCACAAACAGGGTTGGCTCCTCCTGCTGGGAGAAGAAAAAAAAAACCAACTCCTTAGCTGGGCATTCAGTGATCTTTGTAACGTGACCTCAATTTATCTTTCCGGACTAGACTCAACTCTGGATAAGCCCACAGGAAAGGGGGACTGGCCTCTCAAGTGTCACCTACCTCTCCTGCCCTCACTCATTTATTCATGTCACAAATATTTATGAAGTACTCATGTGCCAAGAAGTATGCTAATCCCTGAGGACAGACACTTTAGGGACATATCTTGTGCCCTCTTCCCAGGTTGGTCAAGATCCTGGCTTAAGCACAGTGTCCTCCCTGGGGACGAGTTTGGTGCTTTTCAATTTATGACAGATGGAACACAGGATGAGGGAAGAGATTACTGCACCAGAAGTCAGGATGGACAAACGGGTGAAGTGGGGCTGCACCGGGGCAGACAAGAGTAGATCAGACCCTGCAGAAGTCATTTCTAGAACACTAGGAGGGGGGACCCATTTAAACTGAAGGACAACCAAAATGAAGCTGGGGTGATTATCTGTATACACTTCTCTTCTCTCCTCTGGACCAAGAGCACCTTACCCCAGCATTTTGGCTCATTTGAATTATTAGAAAATATTGATTCAACTAAAGAATTAGGAACAGCATTTCTAGATCTGTAATCCCTGTGTTGTCCACAAGGTGGCGATTTGCATGGGTGGCCACAGCACAAACCTCGCATTTTGGTGGAAGCCTTAGGAAAAGCTGCTGAAGGGAAGAATGGAGAAACAGGAGACTTTCTGCAGACTTATCCTCTGCCCCCACCCCTTGTGGGAATACATGCTATTCTCTTCCCCTCCACATTTAAAGTCTCTGCCTGTCAGACAGTAATGCAGGCCTGAGCCAGCAGCACCAAGCCTGGGTTCCACCATATCCAGCAGGCCGGTGATCCGGCCCTCCCATCCTCTCCAGCCTCACCTCCCACCCCCGAGCTCCCATCTGCCCACCCCACACACAGCGCTGCAGCCGGGCTGAGCTTTCTCCTCGCTCCCAACTGTACTGTGTTCTCTCTGGTCTTCAAGCCTTCGGACACACTATTCCGTCTCTCTGCCTTCCTTCCAGACAACACCTACTGTCTCCCCAAGACTCAGTTTAGGAAGCACCTTTTCCAGAAAGCCTCCTTAACCCCTTGCAGACAACAGACGGGCCTCAACTCCCTTCCCTGCTGAGAAAATCCATCCTCACTTTTCCCCATAATTCTATGGGCCCACAAAGTGTTGTCCACAGTGTTAAATGGCTCTCTGGGAACCAGAGTTCACTGGGCTATGGGCTTTGGGGCAGTTTTAAAAGGGAAATGAATGTTAATCACCTTCAAAGCTTTGGAATGTTTTCTCTACCCAGATACCACAGGCTCAGGGTTGGAAAACTAGTCTTCTGCTCATATTCTCAAAGAGTCATGCTTAAATAATGCTCTCCCTACTAAAAAAGCACATGGATCATGTGTAAATGTGCTTCTGAGATTGTGTATCCCAACCTGTGTCAGGCACACATTAATTCATAATAATGACACAGGTCATTATTTTGACCTACCTTTAATAGGTCAACATTTGTATAAAAAGCAGGCAAATCATCCCTGTATAGTTATTTGCTAATCATGACCATATTTTGCACAACCCAGATCTCAGGGTCAGACACTGTACCATGGGAATGGTGACTCACCCAATCCCTGATTCTTTAATCCCCTCCATACTCTTTGCAAAGACTCATCCTTGAACTCTCCCAATGACAGGGAGCTCACTACCTCTGGAGCAGTCTATTCTCTTTTTGGACAGCTCTGAGCATTTGAAAGTTTGAACTTACTGGGAAGGATGTCCCTGAAAAGCAGCATGGAATTAATTTCTTTTGTTTTCAAGTCCTGCTTTGTTCATTTAACACTATAAGCGTTTCTTTCCTATCATTAAACAATCTTGAACTCCTTCATATACTTACAACCACACATATACAAATATGCCGTCACACGTGCCATGCAATTTGTAATTGCTATTTCACTAAACAAGATATTACCAACATCTTTTTGTTTCAGTTAACCTACATCTCCTTCCTCATTTTCAGTGCCCACCTAATCCTCTATTGTTGAATATACCATCACCGAGTTCATCATTGCCTATCAGTGGGCATTTAGATTGTTTCCAATTTTTTGCTATCGTGACCAATTCCAGAATGAAATATTCACACATAGTGATATTTCCCTAGGAGAGATTCATAGCAGTGCACAGAGAGTCAAGGAGTGTAAGCACTTTAAAGGGCTGTTCCAGGTCAAGACAGCAGCCTCTGGATAAACCAATCGTTAATAAGTACTGAGAGACATGTTGAGTGCTATACCGACATTACTATGCTTAGTTATCACCGCCTACCTCCACCCCATGAAGCTTGCCCTATGTGTGTGTTTGTAAGGGAAGAGCTGGAGTAGGCCGGGTAGCTGGCCCTGCTCTGACCACCACATGGAGTGGCCTCTGCTGGAGCTCCTTTGGGGATAAGGGCATCCCCTGAAAGACTGCAAACTGGGAAGGACCTGGGCTTGAAAAGCAAAATAGACACCACCCAAGAGTGCTGCAGCTGGTTATCCTAGACTCCAGGAGGCTTTCTCCATCTCTAGGAATTCAGAAATAGAAAGAAAACAACACCAGACAAATCAGGGCTAGGGAGTGAAGGCAAAAAAAGCCACCCATGAAGCTTGGTCAGCGAGTCCCTCCCTCCATTCATTGTCTTCACTTGGCCGCACATCAAATTCCAGCAATCAAGGCTCCCTTGGGTTTCTTGTCTGGGACCTCTGCAAGGACTGGTGCAGAGAACCTGGCTCTGAGTAGGCACGGGGACCGCATGAATAAATAAGTGACTCCGAGAACCTGTTCCATTGTCTTTCTCACGTGCACTTTCCACTAAGTCACAGATATGTTGACATTTGTGTGCCACGACATCCAACGCAGCATTATTTGTAGTAACAAAAGGACCCCAAACAACTGGAGAATAACTGCAGTTTTTGTGCAGTTAAGCTCTGTGCTAAGTTTAAGTCTGAAGCCAATCCAATATATATCGCCATATCTCGTTATAACCCAAGTCACTCCTGACCATGAGATGCTTCATGACTTCATGTAGCATTAAGAGGAGGAAAGCTAATTAAACAATGCTCCACCGATTGTACAAGAGACCCGACTTCAGAGGTGAAAAGTGGTGGGGAAACTGAGGGAAATTTCATAGGTGGAAAAACCAAGAGCAGAATAATGTACTGTATGTGTTTAAAGAGAGGGGCTATATAATTATATGTGCTTTTAGAGGTATTCAAAATTCTTGGAAAGCTATACCAACAACCTGATAGCGAGTGCCCTCTTGAGACTGGGCTAGGCACTGGGACACAGGGTGGAAGGGAAATCCTCTTTACATCATTACATTCGTTTATAAACTCTGAAAATTTAAACCATATATCTCTTTTTTAAAACAAAACTTTGAAAAATACAAAGTGCAAAATATAGTGCCATGCTATTTGGATCCAGCCTTGCATCTGTAGCCGCATCTACCATACAGACTTTACCATGGCGACTTCGGGCAAGTTCCTGCCCCTACCGCGTCTCACTATCCCCGGGGCCCTTGGGTGTCAGTGGGCGTGGGGACATCCCTCCAGCTCGGATCCGGGGCGGCGGTGGTCGCGCCCCGCAGCAGCCCGCGGCGCCCCGCGGTGCAGGCCCGGCCAATCAGCGGCCGCGGGGCGGGCGGGGTGGCGGCGCCGCGCGGCGAGCGGAGCGCCGAGCAGAGGCACCTCTCCGTCCCGGAGCGGACATGCCACGCTCGCCCGCGCTCTTCGCGCTGCTGCTCCTGCTGCTGCCGCCGCCGGCCCTGGGGCTCGGGCTCCTCGGCGCGGGCGGCCGGCGCCCCGCGTGCGGTCAGTGTCGGCCGGAGCGCTGCCCGGCGCCCGCGCGCTGCCCGGCGCCCGGGATCCCCGCGCGCGACGAGTGCGGCTGCTGCGCGCGCTGCCTGGGCGCCGAGGGCGCGCGCTGCGGGGGCGCGGCCGGCGCGCGCTGCGGCCCGGAGCTGGTGTGCGCGAGCCGCGCCGCGGGGGGCGCGCCCGAGGGCACCGGGCTCTGCGTCTGTGCGCAGCGCGGCGCCGTCTGCGGCTCCGACGGCCGCTCCTACCCCAGCGTCTGCGCACTGCGCCTGCGCGCCCGGCGCGCGCCCCGCCCGCACCCCGGCCACCTGCGCAAGGTGCGCGACGGGCCCTGCGAATTCGGTGAGTGCGGCGTCCTCCGCTCGGTGCGGAGGCGGGAGGAGGAGGGACCCTAACGCTCTGGGGCGGCGGCAAAGGATGCGCCTCCGCCCCACCCTGCGCCACGGCGGACAGCGCCGCCGGAGCCTCTGTTTGCCCCTAGGGAGCAGTTTTCTATCTGGCAAGGTGCTCAGGGAGGCCGGGGCAGGGACTCGCACCCGGCACCCTCCCTTACCAAGCTCATGGGGACACCAGGCGCTGAGCTGGTCGGAATTTGGGCAACCCGCTGTTCCTTTTGGTACTTAAGTACTTGCAGATGAAGTTATTCACAGGCCTGGCATGTTTTCCTCCGCAAGACTAGGAGTTTGGGAGTGAGAGGCGCTCGTTGGGCCCAGTTCCCCGGAGTGGGTTGTTTGGATGCAGAGGGAGGGAACGTGAAGATGCTAGAGGAGGAGGAGACCTCCAGACCAGGGCTGGGGCCCACTGAAGACAGGTAAGACCTTTGGAGACCTAGGCTCTGAAAAGATTATGGTGCCTTCAGGGACAGACCCAGGTTTGTGGGGCCAAGGCTTATACAATTTGGAGGGTCCCACTTTAAAGGAATCGAAAATTAGTCATTGCTTGGGACCTAGAAACTTAAACTTCATTAACATCACAGTAAAGTTGTCTATGGGTGTTCTTGCTGCTCACCTTCTATATGTAATTTTTAAAAATCAAACAAAAATAAAACATTAGTAAAGGGATGCCCAGAGACGCACCCTGCCAGCCTAGTAGGTTTTGGAGAACTGCCCCTTTCTACACTGCCTGGAGAGTCTTGGTTGAGTCCCAAGGAGTCCAGCTTGGGGTTCCGGCCCATGCCTGGAGACCAAGTCCAGACCTAAATGCCTAAGTCAGTGTAATGACTTCTGTTCCAACAAAGAAGCCTTGGGGGTGGGGAAAGGACTTAACAGGCATTGGGAAGTTCCTATTATTATTTTCCCCCCCAGCCTTCCGAGTAGATGCATGTCCAGGAGAACGGAGTTGTTGGAGATGGGGCAGGAAAGCTCCTGTCCCGAAACATGAAAACAATGTACAGCCCATTGAGGAGGCTGAGGCTTCCCTGGACTACAGGAACAGCACTGCTGGCCATTCCTAGTTGGGCCTCCCATGAAGGAGAGCTGGCTGGCACTTCCCCTTGAGTGACCTTGGGCTGGTCTCTTCCCTCTGAGTCATGTCAGCCCCTGTGGAGCCACTGTTGAGGTCCCTTTGTTTCTGCCCTGTGGCACTTAAACAGTCCTGCCTCCTTCCTTTTTCTAGTTCCTGTCACTCTTTCTTAAAATCTGCTTTCCTCAGCAGTTAATTCACAGGCGGTTCTCTTTGTCTTCAGCAGGTAACACTTTCTCTCCACATGCAGGAGACATAAATGCTGACCAGGTCCCCAGAATTTGCTGGTATGGATGGTCTCAGTCTCAGATGGTTTTTCCCAGGAGTAGCATTCTGTTTCCAAGAGAGAGAGATGCCTTGAAGATATTTAAGATATTTAGACCAAATCTATTTGGAGAGGAGACTGAGACTTGGAGTGGGGGCAGGGAACTGGTCAGGGTGCCCAGTAAAGCCTGGACAGCTCTCAGGTCCCCTACACCCTGTTCTGTGTTCTTTCAGGACAGGACTTGATAGTGTTAAGGCAGGCAGGTGGTGGTTGCCATGGTTACCAGAGTGAGGCCAGATGGCAGATGGAAACCCCATATCCCTAATTCATTGAAAATTACCAAATGACAAGTAAATGTGACAGCCCCTCCACTCTGATGTATGGGCCCTGAGGCGCACCTCAGGCATGGGCCCCGGGCGTAAAGATGTTCATGGAGCCAAATGGAGGCAATACAGAAGCTGCTTTTAATGATCCCATTAGTGACAGGCATCAGGCCTCCCTGGAATTTACTTCTCCTTCCCCACTAGCAGTTGTCATCCACTGCAGACCAGGCACTGTCTTCCCATTGCCTTTTGTCCTGACATGTTTGTGTGGCCCCTGTTCCTGTGTCCTGGTGAAGCATGAAGGTGGGGACAGGGAGGGCCTTTCCTAGCTGGTGACTAAGGCAGAAGTGGCACCTCACTCTGCGGCCCAGAAGCCACCCTCTAGACAGAGGACGAAGCAGGAGCACTTTTTAACAATGCCCCTGGGGACCCTGGTTGAAGCGAAGCAGACTGATCACAGCAGCAGCTGTTCTGCCTCAACACTGGCAATAAAGCCACCCCTCCTCAGCTACTCAGCAGCTCCTTCACTATGCAGCTCCAGGCTTGAACAGAATGAGGCCGGGTAAATATGTATCAAGTTCCGCACAGTGTGGGAGGTGTCCTTACGCCTGCTTCTCAGGAGCATTTGGAAACAGTTTTTAGGCTTAAATGCTTCCCTTTCCTCTGATGCTCTGAAATGCCCCAAAATGCCTAATAATGAGAGTCATCCTCTGATCAACACACGTTTATTGAAGACCCACTGTGTTCCCACATGTGAATAATTCTTTACTGTTGGAAATCGTGTTTGCATCCCATCTTCTTACTCGATTTTTACAACTACCATGGTCAGGTCTCACTCCCATTTAATAGAAAGGAAAACTGAGGAAGGAGGCTAGTTCCCAGCTGATGTGAGGCTCCAGCCTCAGTTTTCCTGGCTCTTTTCAGAAGGGGCCATGCATCTCTAGGCCACTGGCAACCTGATTAGGAAGGTGCCACATATTAGCTACTCTTGAGTCTTGAGGGCTTCTCAGTCTGGAACTACCCTCCTGTTTTTCCCCCAAGGGTTGTTGCTGGTTCTTCTGTTTAGCACTGGTGATGGCTCCTTAGAGGCACAGGAGTAGCTTCACAGAGGGCAAGCATGTGAAAGGAGTCTTGAAGAATGGGTAGAAAAGTCCTGGGTTGAGGGATGGGGGAGGCACAGCATGAACCAAGGCACAGAGGTAGGAGGTCCTGTAGTGAGTGTGAACAATGGGCCTGCTGGGCAGCCACCCAGTGGGATGGCTGGGGAAGGTGAGGCCCGGAGTAGTTCAGGGCAGGCTCACTGCAAGCCATAAGTGCCAGGCTGAGGGGTGAGGCTTCATTCTGAACTGAATTATTGGTTCTGTTTCTCAACTGTAAGGTGGCGTGGCATTATATTGTTATTGCTACCATTACTTTAAAAGGCTGTGCTGTTCCAGGCATGCACTCTGATCATAACGTTGGGAGGGGGTGGGATCCTGCAGACAGCAGGGTGATGTCCTGTTTTGAATGCTGCATTAGATAGGAACAGGGTCCCGTGCCAGTGCCCACCAGGACACTGAGCGCTCGAAGCTTCAGTGAGCTCTTAAGACCCTGAATCTTGAAAAATTTACCTCGGTTGGAATTCCAGCTCCACTTAGAAATCTGTCTTTGCAAAGCATGTGTTACCAGGTAACCAGGAGAGGCAGCGAATGCCACTTTGTGAGAGGGACAAAGAAGGGGGGCCTCATGCTCAAAAGCCTTTCACGTGAGGGAGGGGTTAGAGGCGCAGGCTGTGGGGAGCAGGATTAAGCTGTTTCTCTTTCTACATCGTAAGGTGACTATTAGCATAAATTATCAGGGCTGTTCAGTGCGTCGATCATTAAACTCTTGGTGGTGCGCTTTTTCCTGCAGGCAGATGGGGTCCTGGGGGATGATTTTTTATATTCTTTCTTTCCCTAGCACTATTCACTTTAAGGAAATCTTGGAGGCCTTTGAGAAGATCTTTCATTCCAGCCACCAAGGACACGGCTGATGGGGTGGGGGGACAGATCACACCTTTTCATTTGTACAGATCCGCACCATTAATGACACAGCTGCATTCATTCTCTCCCTTCACCCCAGAGGATGAGGGTTATCTTCATCTTCATGTGTGGGTAAGGAAGAAACAGTTGGCAACCTGCCAGGCTCCTGTTGTTGACTGGGACCCTGGGCATTTGAGGTTCCCTTGGTCCGTTTTGCCCGCCTTCAGTGCTGCCTTTGTTGGGACACACCTGGGTGACTATTTCTGTTACCTGATGGGTAGATTTGTGCTGTCCCAGCATTTCTAGGGCTGTTGCTGAAAGAAATGAGTATTGAGCAAGGAACAGCTAGAAAGACAAAGCTGGCACATTCAGACTGGGCCGACCAGGCACCATCCTCCCCCTTGAAAGCCACCTGACACCTGTCAAAGGCAGGTAGAAAGGAAAGCCTGGCTCTTCTAGGAGTGTAGCAGCTCTGGCAGCGGCAAGATTTCGCCCTGGGCTTGCCCGAGGAAGGACCATGGCCTCTGGAGCCTCCAGGAAGAGCCCACCAATAGGCCTGCTCACCAGGCACCAGTAGAGCCATTTTTGAGGAGACCACCCTCGGGGAAGCATGACCTGCCGAGTCCTCAAGTCCCTCCATGGAAGCCTTTAGAGTTTGCAAAGGGTCTCGTAACTGTTCCTCACAATAGCATATGGGGAGGGGAAGGAAGGGAGAATGGACTCCTGTACCCATTTTAAAGAAGAAGAAACTGAAGCCAAGTCATAGCACTGGGATGTGGCAGAGACAGGATTTGAACCTGAGTTCCTCCTGCCTTCGATAGCCATGACATTGAGCATCCCAGTGCCACACGCAAATGAGCCCTTGGGGATGGTAGGGCGGTAATGCCCTGCTGGTGTTAAGGACACATCACCCATTTAATGCTATCTTCACAAGAGCTATTCCCTTGGGGTGACACCTGGAGGGTTTCATTCCTGCGCAGAAAAGAGTCAGCATAGAAGAGTCAGCAAATTAGATAGGCCTGCTGGCAGGGGTGGCCCTTGGCTGGCATCTGGGAACTTGGATTTCAGGAGGGTTCCCACCACGCCCAGAACTGATGATGGTGGCTCACTGTGCTTAAACTGAACAGAGGGTAGCTGCACAGCTGCTTTCTTTCTGGGAGCCTGGAATTTCGGCATGTAGTAGGCAGAGGGAGCTTAGGTGACTCCCCCAATAAAAACCATCAGGCACTGAGTGTCCAGTGAGCTTTCCTGGTAGATGGCATTTTGCATGTTGTTACAGTTCATTGCTGGTAAGTTAAGCATGTATTGTGTGACCACTGGGAGAGGCTCTTGGAAGCTTACACCTGGTTTCCCCAGTCTTTGCCCCATGTGCCTTTTTCTTTTGGTGATTTACTTTGTCTCCTGCTGTGATAAATCACAGTTGTGAGTAAAACTATGCTGAGTTCTGTGGTCCTCCTAGCAAATCATTGAACCTAGGGGTGGTCTTGGGGACCCCCAACACAATCCCTAAGGGTTTTCTTATACTAAAATGGCGTCCCTGCAGAATAACAAATGTCTCACTTTAAAAATCAGTGTGAAGCGGGTTTTGCTCAGTGGTTAGAGCATTGGCCCACGGACTGAAGGGTCCCGGGTTTGATTCCAGCCAAGGGCCCATACCTCAGTTGGAGGCTCAATCCCCAGCCAATTGATGTGTGTCTCTCACCTCCCCCCCTCTTTCTCTCTCTTTCTCTCTCTTTCTCTTTCTCTTTCTCTCTCCCTTCCAGTCTTTCCAAAAAGGAGTAGTGTATGTGGAAGTGTCATGTAAGGAGAGGGCAAAATGGTGTGGACACAGCTTGGAGCCAGATCCCTGGGCTCAGATCTTCGTCCCACCAGTTAAGGCTGAGTGACCCCAGCTAGCCCTCCCAGCTGGCAGCTGGCGAGATGGCTGGAAAGATCAAACGGGTTAATAATCCCTGTAAGCAGAAGAGTGCTGAGTGCACAGCAAGCTCAGTGTTAGCCGGTAGCATTGTTACCATTGTTACTATGATGATGACGATGATGGTGACTGATCATAAAGAGCTGTTGTGGATAAAAATATTTTCAATGTAAAATCAAACAGGTTAAAATTGAAAACAGCTTACTATGACAAAGAGACACTTGAAAAAAATGAGGAAAATTTTGAGATAACCCAACTGTTCTCTTTTTGGTTATGGCAGTGGTTACACAACTGTACATATCGGTCAGAACTTAGACCTGTATGCCAGAAAGAGTGAGTGTGCTGGGTATAAATTTAAAAGTAAAAATTTGAATGTCACTTTATCATCAAAAGCTCTTTTGTAAAAGAAATGGCATTTTCTGCCATAAAATTAGTGGCAAAGACAGTATTTGCAAGATGGTCTTTCCTAATTGTAGTTATTGAAAGAGAGGGAGAGGGAAATGCAAGGAGAGAAATGGGAAATGTGATTTACTGGTTTATTCGTTTAGGCATGAAAGGGATTGATGAAATCTCATTTAAAATTTATGACCTTACATGAACAAAAGTAAAACACGTTGATTGAGTGTCCCTCTGGAATCCACTGAGGGCTTTGGAATAAGACGTGGTTCTGATTGTTCCCACAGTGAGCCATTCAAGGACCGGCTTGGGCTCCGGGAGAGGCCATGCTGGCAGGAGAACGGGAATAAATCAGATTCTCTTTGTCGCCTGTGCAGATGGGGCTCCTGCCAGAGAGCAGGGGTGTTGTTGTTCTTTGTGGCAGCAGGGCAGGTGGCTGGGATGCATCAGTGTTAAAAGCCTAAGATCTTGGCTCCCTGGGGTGATGTTGGCTAGACTCAGGGAGGTAAATAGGGGTTTGGTGCTTAGAGGGCAGTGAGATGGGCACAACTGAAGGAGTGAACTGATCAGGCTTAGGAGGAAGAAAGTCTGTGGGGGAGAAGGGCAGTGTCTGTATTCAAATCACTGGAGTTCCTTGGGGCACCCAGGGGGCTGTAGGGCTTCAGACAGCAGCCTGGGATAAACAGGTGGGAGCCACAGGGAAGTGGGTGTTAGCTACAATGAGGACAAGCTTTCTTACCAGCAGAGCCTTCCAAGGATGAAGGGCCTGTCTCCATAGGTAGTGAGTTCTCTGTCACTAGAGGCATGCAAGTGGAGGCTAGATGAGAACATCACAGACAGTCAGGCACAGGATCTTGGGGAGTTAGGCCCCTCTAGTTTGAGACTCTGTGGCTCTAAGACAGTTTTCCAAAGTTTTTCTGGCAGCAGCTTGACAGGGTCTGCTTCCCAGTCTGTCTGAAGGAGCCAGACCAGTCTCATCTCTTCGTCCTTTCACTCCTGTCCCTCTCCCCTTTTGCTCCAGCCTTCTGTCTCCCTCCCTTTGTTCTTTTCCTCTCCACGGCTGGCTTGCTGAGCTTTTCTTGAGTCACCAGGAAAGCCTCAGGAGCCCCTACGCTCTGCAGTTGGATGGCTCAAGAATGAATGTGTTTGCTTTTTTATTTGTCATGTGTTTCTTCACCCAGTCATCTGTTTACTAGACCTGCTCCTGACCCCCACTTGCATATCATGTTAACTTAAACCACCACTTTCACACTCATCACATGGTAAGATCAGCTCAACAACCCTGTGAAGCATGGGGTGTTATTGGCATCTTAAAGTCCAGCAAAACTGAGCAGAGAGCATTTATTGACAGAGACCACATTTCCCCTTGCCCAAGACACCGTGGGACCAGATGCAAGGGTGGGCCAAGCTTACCTTCCTGTGCAGGTGAGACCAGTTGGAAGTGCCTGGGCTGCACGGCAGGCTGTGACCAGCAGGTCAATGCGGGGCAAACCCCCTGGTCCTGGACTAGAACACATACCCTCTCAGCCCTGCACGATGGGGTGCCATCCACGTCTGGAGCTGGGCAGTGCATTCCATGCAGAGGCGGGTACATTGAGGGGCCAACAGAGGGCATGAAAGTCAAGGCAGTGGACTTGGTTCTTTCAGTCCCCATGTGAGCAGAGCAGATGCTAGGCACAGAGAGGAGGGCAGGGTGTGCGTATGAGCTAAGAATTTCTAACTCAGATGCCCACATGCTCTCTGGTCCCATCCAGCGAGCCCACAGCTTCCCTTTCCTTTGTGTAATGTTCTGGCAGCCTAGATCCACGTTGCCTGATTCCCAGCCTTCACACGGCTTCCAGGCCAGCAGTTTTGCCTTTAGGGGTGGGGGAGGCCCAGTGGAGTCTGTGAGTGTGTGATATGCAAATGAGCGTCTTGAATGGACGACGGGGGTCTCAGCTCGAGGGCAGATGCAGCTGTCCTATGGGGCATTATTCTTTGAAATGCCCTCCACGCTGAAGGAGAAAAGCCCATCTGTTAGAAGACTCCGCTGTTGGTGAAGCAACACCAGCCCCTCCCGGAGCCCAACGCCCTGTCGTGTAGTTGAGCCAAAAGCAGATGGCAGCCGGGGCTCTGGGAGGGAGTGTGACGAGACAGGAGCTCTGCCGCAGGCATGCTGGTGACTTTGAGAAGTTGCCTTTTCTCTCTTGATCCCTGTTTTCCTGCTGGCGGAACAAAGGTGATGGGTGAGGAAGCACGCAGGCATCCTTCCAGGTCTAAGGCAAACTCTCTTCCTTGACTCCTTGCCTACGAGTTTGTTTTTTACGCATGAAGAGCTTTAGTTGGCCACTGCTCTCCTCAGGTTAGACTGGCCTAACAGGCTCACCGCTAGCAGGGAATTCTAGAAGCGGGGTCCTTGGGACCTGGCAGGGTAAAGGTTGTGTTGCCTGTCTTCTTCCAGCTCCTGTGGTCATCATTCCACCCCGAAGTGTTCACAACGTCACTGGGGCACAGGTGTACCTGTCCTGTGAGGTGAAGGCTGTGCCTCCCCCAGTCATCATGTGGAGGAAGGTATTTATATCCAAGAACTGTGTGTGTGTGTGAGAGAGAGGGGGGGGGGGAGGTGTAAATGTTTTTTTCTTCATTTAAGCATGTTTGTGTGCATATCTTTATATGTGGATAAGAGGGTTTTAAAAGGATATCTTATGTACCATTCCTCTGCCTCTAGGTTTATGCCTCAAAACCTTTATCCTAAAGCCCACCCCAGAGAAGGGCAGTTGCCATCCTTCCTGTGGCATTTGCTCTCTTGGCTACTCAGCTGTCCAGAAAGTTCTGCTGTTTAGCCTAGATCAGTGGGAATGAAGTAGGAGACTACTAGATTTGGGTTTTAGAAAGACTTGGCTGGTGGCAGATAACCCAATCCTGTTCCAAAACTAGATCTTCCTGCAGATCAATTTCTGAGAGACTAGCATGGATCACAGCATAGGCTGTCCCTTGTCTCAGCAGCCCTGAGAAAGACCATGGAGTTCTGAACTGCTTCTGCGAGATGGTGGTGGTGTCCACATCTTCGCTGTCCGTCAGGGTGTGCTGTCTGTACATACATCTGGGTTTTAAACATGACTGGCACTGTAACAAGAATAAGAGCTACTAGGATTTTGGCCTTCAAGTCAATGGGAAGATGAAGACAGCAAACATGTCTGTGGGGTGGTAGTTCCCAGAAATGCTTTTTCTAAACCACTCCTGGCTTTCTGGCTTTCCTCTTTAGGTCACACAGTCTCCCCAGGGCACCCAGGTTCTGGAGGACCTGCCTGGGGACCATGTCAATATAGCTGTCCAGGTGCGAGGGGGTCCTTCTGACCATGAGGCCACAGCTTGGATTTTGGTGAGTATCTCATTTGTTCAGGATTGGCCCTTATAAAGCACCCTTCCTATTTCTGTAACATGTTACATGCTTCAAAGCTGCTCTTACCCACTTCCCATTGGAGCCTGTAAGAACTTTGAGGAAAGCAGGGCAGGCAATATAACCCCTGCGAGCCTGTCGTCTTCAGTGGTCGGCAGAATTATGGCCCTGGAAAGAGGTCCATGTCCTAGTTCCTGGAACTTGTGACTGGTTTCTGTTATAGGGCATGAGGAGAGTAGGGTGCAGATGGAATTAAGGTTGCTAATCAGCTGACTTTAATAAGGAAGTTACCCCAGATTATCTAGGTAGGCCCAATGAAATCATAAGAGTCCTTTAAGTGTGGAAGAGGGAGGCAGGAGAGAGAGCCAGAGAGATGACAGTGTGAGAAAGACAAGACCTGCCATTGCTCGCTTTGAAGATGGAAGAAAGGAGCCACAAGCCAAGGAATGCAGGCAGCCCATATAGACTGGAAAAGGCAAGAAATGGATGTTCCCCTAGGGCCTCTAAAAAAGAAGCAACCCAGGTGACACCTTGATTGTAGCCCACTGAGACCCATTCGGAATACTGACCTCAGGAAGTGTAGATAATAAGTTTGCGTTGCTTTAAGCCATTAGGTGTGTGGTAATTTGTTACAGCAGCCATAGGAAACTAATATACTTGCCCGAGACCACATGGCTGATGAGGGAAGACGGCACTTCCACATCCTCTCATGGCTCTTCTGTGCCACTTGCAGCAGTTTTGCTAAGACAGGGGAATGCCATGTGTTTGAAGGAGCAGTAGAGTGACAAGTCCATGTTGGCCAATTCACTCTACCTCATTGAGCTTCAGTGTCCACAATTAAAAAAAGAGGGCTTTGGGCTGGACAGTGTGCAAGGGACATGTGATTCTAACAGTCTGTGACTTACCTGGAAGTCTCCTGTAACATGAGATTAACGATGCTCCCCCTTCACCCATGATTGGCGTGAGTTCAAAATGAGATGGTGCGCATAGAGCCCCCCAGTCTACAGAGTGACACTCAATGGATAGAGGTCGTTCTAACAAGAGAAAGCAAGAGAGGGGAGAGCTGCTGTGGATCTGCCCTGCAGGGGCAGGGGGAGCAGGCTGCGCTCTGGGGGTATCTTCCCCACTTCACCACCATCTCTGCAGGGTTTGCTGATTCCTCGGCACCCAGCTCAGAAGCTCAGAATGCAGTTGGGTCCGTGGCTTTTTCAAATCTGAGCCTCAGTGTCCACAATTGTTAAAAGAGGGCTTTAGGCTGGACAGCATCCAAGGGCCCTGTGACCCTAGCATTCCCACACTTTATTAGAAGTGTGGAGGAAAAGGTTTTCTTTGGTGTTAATTTGTGAAGGCTGCCTCCATTGGGAACCCTTGTGGGCCATTCCTTGGGCTGTAAATTTTTGTTCTTTTAATTTGCAATATTTTCCTTATAATCTATACCTTTCCCTTTTAATCAGAGGACCTAAGGTAGCTCACAGTAAAAGGCAGGACTGCAGAGGAAACATTAAAATGAGAGCCAAGATAGAGAGTACTGAGAAAGAAATCTAAATTCTTCCTTGGAGGCCAAGGCAAAAAGATGGTGAGCTCTAGCTTATTTTGAAAAGGAATTAAGCGCTCAGGTATCACCAAGACTAAATACCGGAGGTGATTTTGCTGTACCCTATAGAACTATATGAACTTGCTTGCTTGCTTTATTTCCAGATCAACCCCCTGAGAAAGGAAGACGAGGGAGTGTACCAGTGCCATTCGGCCAACGCGGTCGGGGAGACGCAGTCCCACGGCAAGGTGACAGTTAGTGATCTGAACACGTACAAAGCCCTTCGCTTCCCAGCTCCAGATGACCACATATGACTGAGTAAGTACGTGTTCTCAGTCATTTTTGTATTTATATTCCTGTGTCACAAGAGATTGAGATCATTTATAAGATGTGTAATAAAAAAGAAAAAGATACATAAATCAAGGCAACCAGAAGGATACAGAGCAAGAGTAGGAACATACTACGATGGGCAGGTAGTATCACTAGTAAGTTCTACACGGCACTCGGCTTCCCACCTACCAGCTGTGAACGTTACAGGCGTCTGCAAGGCGAAAAGGACCAGCGGTTTCTTTCTGTTTCTGAGGCTGAAGGGAATATTCCCTGCAGCTCCTCCTAGAGAGAGCAGACATGGTCTGCCCCCCCACAGGAGGCCCAGGGCAGGAGGGATGACCTTAGAGGATCGCCCGAACAGTCGGGAGCAGGCCCCGTCACCACGGCCTTCTGGCGGGTTTTTAACAGGGCAGGAAAAGTTAGAAAAAAGTTGATAGTTTATGAAAAGCAGAAGGATTTTGCTGTGTAATGCACATTATTCCGTATTTAGCCACTGTTGTTATGCACTTTCTGGGTACAAGGCCTTACGTCGTCTTCAGAGGATGCACAGAAAACGGAAAAGTGAACGTCATCTAACTACAGGGAACGTCATCAAACCACCTTCCACTTAACATGCAGTTGACTGGACAGAGTGGACTTCTTTCCTCTCATTCTTTTTCCTCTTTTCTTCCAGGGTCTTAAAAACATTGATCACAGGATGACGGGAAGGTCAAGCCGTGGATCGTTTTGTTTTGTGACAAGTTGGAAAAACTGTGTTTGTAGACCACCCCTTTTGTATGTTTTTAAAAATTAGATGCAAACTAGATTCATATGCAGATGTAGTTTTAGCAGTGTGGGGGGAAAACACGTGGTTTTTTTATACTTTTGAAATGAATTGCTGAGAGAATTCTTTTTTGAACTAGTCCCTCCCGAGGAAGATCAAGTCATGGTATATGTGTAACTCTAAAGGGCTGGACAAGGCTTGTGTCCACTGTGACTCTTTGCCTCATCTGTCCGAGACTGATTGGTGGAGCTCTGTGACTTAGTGTGTGTTATAGGGGGAAGGAGGAGGGTCCCACTGTCCTCTGCCTGACCTCTAACCTGCTGTGTGACCTGGACAGGTCTCTTCCCTCTCTGGGCCTTGGTCTCTTCTCCTGTGAATGTGGCATTTGGACTGGATGTTACCTGTGTCCCTTCGAACCCTGCCACCCTGGAGTAAGATGGCCCTATGGAAGAAACATAGGAAGTGTGGTCTTAGCCTTCTTTTTTAAACAGTATTTCCTCAAAAACAAATTCCACTCCTTCATACTAGAGTGTGGACAGCTTACTGTAGCTCTTCTATTCCTGCCGTTTCCCATTTTAAAGAAACACTTTACCAGACTCAGGGGCCCCGTAGCTGGACGTTTGGGGACCAAGATGTCCACTTGTTAACAAGCCCAGTATTCTTGAACCAGGTGGACAGTGGAGACCTGGCTCCTGGACATCAAATTGTAAAAACTGGGTCAGATGCTCTGTCTTGGCTATGGAGCTAGAGTGTGATAGAATATGTTTTATTTACAGATGTTTTGACCTCAACCAGGAATGAGGCTGGCTTTCTTTTCTTTTTCCTTTCCTTTCCTTTCCTTTCCTTTCCTTTCCTTTCCTTTCCTTTCCTTTCCTTTCCTTTCCTTTCCTTTCCTTTCCTTTCCTTTCCTTTCCTTTCCTTTCCTTTCCTTTCCTTTCCTTTCCTTTCCTTTCCTTTCCTTTCCTTTCCTTTCCTTTCCTTTCCTTTCCTTTCCTTTCCTTTCCTTTCCTTTCCTTTCCTTTCCTTTCCTTTCCTTTCCTTTCCTTTCCTTTCCTTTCCTTTCCTTTCCTTTCCTTTCCTTTCCTTTCCTTTCCTTTCCTTTCCTTTCCTTTCCTTTCCTTTCCTTTCCTTCTTTCCTTTCCTTTCCTTTCCTTTCCTTTCCTGTTTTTTTCTTAATGAAAAAAGAAAGGAGAATACTTAATATCTGGGCTAAAAAAATAGATATCCTGGCAATTAAAATTTTTTTAAATGGGGATCTCACATGTGGATAATTCTTAAAGTTCATGAAGCCCTTTTCAATCTGTGATCACTTCCCAACTCTGGGACACTAGGAAGTAGTGTCCCTGACTCTTTACAGATGAAGAAACCATGCTCTGAGAGTAAGGCGCCTGCCCAAAGTCTGAAGGCCTCTGAGAAGGACCAGAACTCAGGGCACCTGGCCCTCCTTGGCACTCTTCCCACTTCATGGTGCTGCTTCTCAGAATAATCTCATAACTATGTAAAAAGATGCTGCCAGAGCCTAGCCAGTGTGGCTCAGTTGGTTGAGTGTCATCCCATGCACCAAGAGGTTGCTGGTTCAATTCCTGGTCGGGGCACATGCCCAGGTTGCAGGCTCCATCCCCAGTTGGGAGTGTGTAGGAGGCAGCTGATCGATGTTTCTCCCTCATCGATGTTTCTGTCTCTCCCTCTCCCTCTCTCTCTAAAAATCAATAAAAACATATATTTTTAAAAGATGCTGCCAGTTGCCCAGGTTTCGGGGATTCTTATCCAGGTCCACCTCAACTTTTAAAGTGCAACCTCATGCTGCCCACAGTGGCCATGGCATTGGGGGACCCTTTTTGGAATTGCATTTTCTGCCTTTAAGGCTGGCCGTTCCACATCTGGAATGTTGGGGTGGCATCACCCTGACATGCTACAGCAGGAGACTGGCCTGGGAATCCAGAAACGTGAGGTCCATTTGGCTCGCTGTGTGATCCTGAGGAGGGCCCCTTCACTTTCTGCACCTTAGTTTTCTCATTTGAGTAAGAAGGGAATGGAGCTAGATGGGTGGCTTTCAAACTTGAACACATTGGAACCCCTTCTTTGAATAAGATTAGAATTGAAACTGATCAAACTGGAAGCTCTCCTTGTTTGTGGGAGGTTGGGGCTGCCAGGGGCCCTGCTCACATCCCACTGAACACCTCCTCCCTTGCTCCTGCCCGCCCCCAGCCTGTACCCGAGGTCTGCAGTTAATTCCTCTGTAATTTGAATGAGTGATAAGACGCTCAGGAGGAGTCGGGATGCTGAGGCCCTGGAGAAGGTAGTAGAACAGCATGCATCTGCTAATAAGCACACTTAACAAAATCAGATGAATCCCCTCAATTTTGCCCAATCAGAATTAGAGACCTGGATATAGACCCAGAGAGCAGGATGGACGGAGCCCCGTGCTGATGGAGCTGAGCATGAAGACTGCATGAGGCTGGGTTAGCATCATAATTATGTGCAAAAATAATAATAAATGTTACACTGTCCAATAGTTTCACCAGAACCAAAAAGATAGATGAAGATGATTGTCCCAACCTAACGACTTTTCAAGGGTGAGAGCCCAAGGCCTCTGCAGAGCTGGAGAACGTGTGCTGTGGCTGCTATCATTCGGAAACATGATCCCCCAGAGCCTGTTTTCTACCCCATTTTCATAGATGTGATGATGTCACATGACCCCTTGCCCTGAAAATAAATGTTTTTAAGGACCGTCTGTGGTCTCCTTGTCCTTGGAGTGCTGCTGTGGTTGGCCCAGGTCCCGCTGATACCTCATCATTTCTGTGCATCTTGCCCTTTTTTTGTTTGCCCGCATCTTCTTACCTCTCACCCGGGCTGTAGTCACAGCCCCACCTGCTCACCTTGCTTGCAGTTATTAACTAGTCCTAATTGTCTGCTGCTGGCCCGATTCTTCTAGCTCCCCCTGAACTTGGGTCTCCCACAGTGTAAACATTCTAGTATTTAATTCACTCGCTTAGATCTGCCCTCTGCCATATTCCACACGCACACAGGAGTGGCATCCTCCAGAGGCCAGAAGGGCACAGACACTTGACAATGTGAAGGTGGGTGGGACCTGGGCCGTGCACTCGGGTGATACTGGAGTGGGGATGCGTGGGATGAAGTCACCATTCTGCCGGGAAGCAGAAGATGTCTGCTCTGTGGTCAGAGTAGGGGAAGATCAGGGAAGACTTCCTGGAAGAGAAGAGGAGGCATCTGAGCCGGGGATTGGAGGAGTGTGGGGGATTCCTGGCTAGGGAGACGGCACGTGAAAGGAGCAGGGGTAGAGAAGTGCAGTGTAGTTTGTGAACAGGGAGTAGTGGCCAGTGTGGCTGCTGGAAGCTGTAGTGGCAAGTGGGGGCCAGGGCTTAGGCCACAGCCCGAAATGCCTCCAGAGGAGGCTGGACTTGATGCTGTAAGCAGCAGGCAGCCTGAATCTCAGCCTGTGGTCAACTAAGTTATAACTGGGCTGGAGGAAGATAATTTGAAAGACAGTGTCCAGTCCCAAATGTATCCACTTCCCACCTTAAAAAGTCTGATTTTTAGTCAAAACAAATTTTTTCATCAGGTTTTATGGTGAATTTAAGCCTATGTTTAAAAAAAAAAAAAAAAAAGCGTTGCCCCTGCCTCCCCCCAGGGATGGGTTACGCAGGTAAAATTAATAAGAATGAGCAGATGAACCGACAGTGAACAGTCTCCTCTAATGAATTTCCTCACTGCTGGCCTTCGCCAGGGCCTCTGGAACGTTAAATCAGGGACAGATTACATGCGCTATTTTAATTAATGAAGGGAAACTGGAGCGCCCGGCGTCTGCGGCTCAGTAATGAATTCAGACGTGGGCACCCATCAGGGCGGGATCCGAACCGGCGCCCGGCTCTCTCGCTGCCGCCTCCTCCCCAGAGCCTGAGCTCCTCTGGGCGGCAGGGCTGAGTGTGCCGGAGGCAGGGTGGCCCGTGTCTCTCCTTCCTCACGCCTGAATCTGCCCCTGCCGGCGGGTGTTAGGGAGTGGGTGGCGGTCCAGGGAGGAGTAGGAAGTGGGGTTGGGGTTGGGAGACAGAAGCCTCTCATCTCCATTCATAAATCCCCACACACGTCTGCAGAGCACCAGGCTTCACTGGGTGCTGAGGGTCCGCACTCACTAAAAAACGTGTTGAATAAATGAATAAACTTACCATCTTGTCCCCAAACCTTCTCCAGCTAAGTGCTCTTTCCCAGTGCTGGCACCACCATCCACTTGGTTACCCCAGCCAGCAGCACGGGTCACCTCCTGGCTCCCAAGATCTCCCACCCGTCCCCACGCCTGGTTCAGGTTAACATCACTGACAATAGACCTCCAGCTTCAGGTCGCCCCCTCAACCTACCCTCCCACTGAAACAGAACCAGCTTTAGAAACTAAAATATGACCCTTTCACATTCCTTTCAAAACTCTCAAGTTTTCCTCACAGGGTGCCCAGCCCCTTCACAACCCAGCCGCTGCCTCCTCCCAGGCCTTCCTCCCTGCCTGTCCCTTCCTCACACCGTTTCTTCGCACCCTCCATGCTTTTTCACAAACTTCATGCCCTTCCCTCTCCCAGGAACAGCCTTCCTTGTCTCTCTGCCTGGTTGCCTCCTTTTCATCCAGTAGGATCTGTGTCCCTCCCACAGAGCCTTTCCCTGGGGTTGAACTGGGTGCAGTAGCGTCAGAAGACCTGAGTTTGCATCCTGGCTCCCCTTACTATTGGAGCATCTCTGGGCTGCCATGATTATTTATCAAGTGTGGAATATTAGGAAGTGCCTGACAAGGATGTGGAGAAAAGGGAACCCTAGTGCACTGTTGGTGGGATTGTAAATTGGTGTAGCCACAGTCTGGAGGAAAACAGTATGGAGGTTCCTCAAAAAATTAAAGATAGAACTACCATATGACCCAGCAATGTCACTTTGGGGTATTTATATGAAGAAACCCAAAACATGAATTCAAAAAGACCTGTGCAGCCCGGCTGGGCGTGGCTCAATGGTTGAGCATCGACCTAGGCTCCAGGCGATCAGGGTTTGATTCCCGGTCAGGGCACATGCCCGGGTTGCGGGCTGCAGCTGATCAATGACTCTCTCATCATTGATGTTTCTATCTCTCTCTCTCCCTCTCCCTTCCTGTCTCTGAAATCAATAAAGATAGATTTAAAAAATAAAAATAAAAAATAAAAAGACCTATGCACCTCTATGTTCATTGCAGCATTATTTACAACAGCCCAGATATGGAATCGGCCAAGGTGCCCATCAATAGAGGAATGGGTAGAGAAGTTGTGGCGCAATACAATGGAGTATTAACCATAAAAAAGAAGGAACTCTTGCCATTTGTGACAGCATGGATGGACCTAGAGGGTATTATGCTAAGTGAAATAAGTCAGATAGGAAAAGACAAATTCCAAACGATTTCATTTATATGTGGAATTAAAAAACAAAATAAATGAACAAAGCAGAAACAAACTCAAAGATGCAGAGAACTAACTGATAGTTGCCAGATGGGAGTGGGATTGAGGGGCTGGATGAAAAAAGGGACGGGATTAAGATGTACAAATTGGTAGTTACAGAATAATCATGGGATATAAACTACAGCATAGGGAATATAGTCAATAATATTGTAATAACCATGTATGATGTCAGATGGGCACTAGACTTATTGGGGTGATAACTTTGTAAGTCATATAAATGTCTAATCCAGGGGTGGGGAACGTCCGGCCTGAGGGCCGTATATGGCCTGTGAAATCATTTGGTCTGGCCCTTGCCAAGGCAACCGTAGGTGGGACTCAAAATTCAATAAATCTAGGAGCTTTTTTTCATAGCTAATTTTTAAGTTGATCATTTTGTATGGCCCCGAATGATGTTATAAATATCCAAATGGCCCTTGGCAGAAAAAAGTTTCCCCGCCCCTGGTCTAATCACTGTTGTAAACCTGAAACTAATATAATATTGTATGTCAACTGTAATTGAAAAACTAGAAATATTTTTTTAAATAACCAGTCAGAAAAAATAAGTGACTGAGGGTAAAGTGACTGAAGCAGTAAATGAGATAAATATTGTGGGTGCTTAATACTGTTTCTTTTGTGATCTCATGGCCTCTGTACTTCCATTTTTCACTGGTTCTGTAGTTGTGTCTCTGCCAGACTGTGAGCTCCTGCAAGGCAGCTACTACCTCGTTCATGTCTCTGTCCCTGCAAACTGCCTAGAGCCAGAACCTTAGCCCCTCTTCTTTTTAAACCAATGACCTGAGCAAATTAATTAACCAGGTGGCCACCAGAGGTCAGCCTCACCCCCAGAATAGAGCCAAACTAAATCAAAGGTCTTAAATGGCCTGGCATCTGGGATTCAATGAGAGAAGCAGTGCCACTGTGCCCAAGCAGCAGCCCTGAGGGATGCGGCAAAGAAGCTGAGTCCTTGGACCCTTCAGGAGTCAAGGTCGGATTAGATGTGCTCTCAGATTGCCCCCTTTCTGGCCCATAGTGTATGCACATAGGAAACTGAGTCCAAATGAACTTCATGATAAACCTCTCAGCTTCCATTTCCTCATCTAAAAAAAACTGGTAACCCCACTGCCTATTTTCCAGGATTGTGTGAGGCTTCAGTGGCGTGTAAAGGCACCTGGCATAGATGGCATCTGGCAGAGTAGAGCTTGGTAAGTTTGTTGGAAATGGGTGCCCAGAATTGCGACATCTATGATCAAGTGAAATCCTGCAGGCAGTCTCTGCGTTAAACGATGCCCAGTTCCACCTCCTTGCTTGCATGGCCCTATACAGAGAGAAATGGCGATGATGCAGAGGAGCCATGGGGGGCTGAGCTGACTAGAAATCTGACCTGACTCCTCAGTCTCAGGATTTCAGGGATCAAAATAAGAGCCCTAGAAGATTGTCCTTTTCCAGCCTCACCCCATCCTGGGACACCCTGTACCAAGTTTCTCTTGGTTGAGAAGTACTGAGAAGCAAATAAACAATGGATTTGTTAAAACACTGAGATGTTGCTTGATAGTCATTAGAGACTCCCATTCACCCACCTACTCACTCCTGTTTCTCTGTTTCATGAGATACTCTCACGACTATGCAAAGTACCAATAGTCTCTAAGAGAAGCAGATAAAAGTGCTCTTCAGGGGACAGTCAGGGTCACCCCAGCCTTAGAAAAATGGCATAGAAAGGAGGTCCTGGAAGGAGAGATGAGGGGAACAAACAGACTCAGAATCCCCAGAAAGCAGTTTCAGGCCAACTCCAAGGTTAGATACTGAACAAAATCATCTTGAAGCCTGGGTGAGACAACAGGATGCTAAAGAGCTGCCTGGGGGTGTGCATTCACTACACTGAGTGGACCTACAAGCAGGGTGATTCCTTATTAATGTGGTAGAAAGATGGAAAACAAGGAGAGACGGCTCAGCATGCTGTTTAGGTGTCGTGGCCCATTGGCTTGGAGTTACTCCCATCCATTGAGGAATTAAGGCTCACAGTAAACATACTGAACTCTCAGGTTTGAACCTCTGGAAATCCCAGCATGTGAGGATGGCCCTGATACTGAGCTTGGCTTGAGGGGCGGTGTGTTTTAGTAGAGGTTGGGGCAATGCCAATGGAAGTCTTGAAATGAGATCTGACATGGACTTGTTCCAGGCAGGAACCAGAGCTTTTTATTGTGGGTCTTAAAGTTGAACTTTGTCAGCCAGGAGAAAACAAAAACTAAACTCAGAATATTGTGGAGGGGACTTTTGCACCTGGCTGGGGGTTGACTAACTGCATCCCTTCCATCTCTGAGAGTCTAAACTATCCAGCAGCAAGAGGGTATGGACACAAAATGGATGTGCAAACAGAATGTGTGAATTTATTTATTTTAATTTTTGATTGAAATCAATTCACATATCATAAAATTCACCCTTTCAAAGTATGCAATTCAGTATCCTTTTTAGTATATTCACAAAGTGTAACCACCACCACTGTCCAATTCCAGAATATTTTAAAACCTCCACCCAAAAAATCCCATACCCATTAGCAGTTACTCGCCATTCCCTCTTCCCCCGCCCCTGGCAACCACAACACACCCTCTCTCTATGGATTTGCCTATTCTGGGCATTTCATATAAATGGAATCATACAATACATGGCCTTGTATGTCTGTCTGCTTTCATGCAGCATAATGTTTTCAAGGTTCGTCCACGAGGCAGTGTGTATCAGCATTTCATTCCTTTTTATGGCTGAAAAGTACAAGGCTGTTCCATGGAAACATTTTCTTTACTCAGTAGTTGATGGACATTTGGGTTGCTTGAGCTTCTTTTAAAGGAATGGTTAAGTAAATTTGTCCTTTGCCCATTCCTTCCCCCAAATTAAGGAAAATTAGGGGCAAGCAAGCAAAATAGCCAACAACTGGTACTTAGAAAAGGAAAAGCACCCTTGATTTTTAGGTTAAATCCATGAAGAATGGCGCCAACATTCAGCATCCATCAAACCCCTAATGCCTTCTAATCCCATGTCTGAGGTGAGCCCATCCACTAAGCCAGCAGGTTAATCCATTAGAAAGCCCTTGGATCCGCAGGAAGAACTAAAATCCAGATCAGTGGTTTTTAATCTATCTTCTGGAGCTTCTTAAGGTTTCACGGAAGTAGCTCAGGGCCTATAAGGGGGTGTGGGTTGGGGTGCAGATGGATGGGACTCTGAACTGTCCCCATACCTGCTTTAACTAGAGCAGCTCTGATTGTAATTATTTCATTTGCTAAAGTTCTAAAAGTTCATTTGGATTAAAAAAAGGGGGTCCATGGCTAAAAAAAAATGTTTGGTGACCACTGGTAGATGGTTGTGGAATCCTTGGACTGAAGCTGGGTCTCCATGGCGGACATTCTTACGAGTTCTTCTGTGGAACCTTGATGGTAACCGTCTTCACCTCTGTGTAGGCCTTAAGCCCATCCTCCCCCAGCTCCCTCCCATTGCCAGACTCCTTAAAGCCTCCAAATGGCGTGTGGCAGGTGACGATGTTATAGGTGTTCACCCACACTGTCCCAGCTTGGAGCGCCTGTGTGAAGTACATGGCCTTGTCCAGGTCCCGTGTGAACACAGCAGCAGCCAAGCCATACCTGGTGTTGTTGGCCCTCTCAATCACCTCCTCGATTTTCTTGAACTTGAACAGGGGCTGCACAGGCCCAAAGATCTCCTCCTTGGCAATCCTCATGTTATCTTGCACACCACCAAAGACCGTGGGCTTGATGAAGAAACCACGCTCCCCAAAACGCTCCCCACCACAGAGAAGTTTTGCCCCCTCCTTCTGGCCGAGCCGGATGTAGCCCAGGATTCGTTCAAACTGCTCTTTGTCCACCTGGGGCCCCTGCTGGGTGTCCAGCTCAAAGGGATTCCCAACTTTCCTCTGCTTAGCTTTCTCCACTGTTCTCTCGAGAAACTCATCGTAGATGGATTCTTCTACGAAGGTCCGGGACCCCGCACAGCAGCACTGGCCCATGTTGAAGAAGAGGGCCTCGTGGCACTGCTCCACGGCATGGCCCATGTCAGCGTCAGCCAACACGATGCTGGGGCTCTTCCCGCCCAGCTCTAAGGTGACTCTCTTGAGGTTGGAATCTCCAGCCGCCTTCTGGATCAGGTGGCCCACCTCGGTGGAGCCGGTGAAAGCAACTTTGTCGATATCCATATGCTGGGCGATGGCCGCTCCTGCTGTCGGGCCATAGCCTGTGATGATGTTCACCACCCCGGGGGGAAAGCCCGCCTCCTTGATGAGGGAGGCCAAGTACAGGGCAGAAAGGGGGGTCTGCTCTGCAACCTTCATGACCACGGTGTTGCCAGTGGCAAGCGCCGGGGCGAGCTTCCAGCCCTGCATGACCAAGGGGAAGTTCCACGGGATTATCTGGCCACAGACACCAACGGGCTCGTGCCGGGTGAAGCAGAAATGCTCACCATCCATGGGGATGGTCTTGCCGTGCCACTTGTCAGCCCAGCCGGCGAAGTACCTATACACCTTGATGACCTCATCCAGGTCCATGACATAAGACTCCTGGAAAGGCTTCCCATTGTCCAAGGTCTCCAGTGAGGCCAGGTAGACACGATCCCGCTCCACTAGGTCGGCCAGGCGGTTCAGCAGTCGGCCCCGCTCGGAGGCATCCATCCGGCGCCACGGAGACCCCAGGCGGAAGGCCTCTCGGGCCGCTTTCACCGCCCGGTCCACATCAGCCCGGTCCCCTTCAGCCACGTGACCGATGACCTCTCCTGTGCTGGGGTTGACTGTTGGGAAGGTCTTCTTGCTGACTGCATCTTGCCACTCATTGTTGATGAACAGCTGGTTGTAGCGAATATCTGGGTTCTGGATGGGGCTTGGGAGGGCTGCTGCTGAGGAGTACGGGGCAGTCCTGCCTCGAAGGCAAAGCAGCCGGGGCACCAGGAAGCGCAGCATGCTGACTACCCTGGAGAGGGACAGGAGGAACCAGGGTGAACAGGTGAGAGAGGCCCCGGTGGTCCCCCGAAGGCCTACCAGCTTAGACATTCCAAGATTCTAGCATAATGGGGGTCACCCCAAAAAACATGGACTGCAAGGTGTATGAAGGCCCTGAAGAACCCTGGTCCAACTCCATCATGTCCATCTATCCTTCGGTTCATTCTCTCACCCCTTCTGGGTCTTTGCTCAAATGTCACCTCAGCAAGGCCTTCCTTGACCTGCCTTTATAAAACTGCAACTTTCCTCACTCCTAGCACTCTCTAGCCCCCATGCCATGCTTTATTTTTCCCCAGCAGACAATACCAAATAGTAGCTTTACACACTTATACGTTTATTTTCTGCCTCTCCCCAGTGAAACATCAGCTCCATGAGGGCAGGAATTTTTTTCCTGTTTGGTTCATTGCCATGGCCCTACTGCCTGGAATCATGCTCACTACATACATTTCCACAAAGGCTGTTTAACTGACCTAAGAATGGAGCAGAAACCAGAGACTCAGACAGAGTTGTTCCCTTCGAGAGAGGCTTGCTTCACTTCACTGCTGTGCCTCAGTTGCCTCACAGGTAAAATGCCTCACAGAGCTATGCTGAATGGGTCTGTGCCTATAAAAGCCTGCCACACTCCACCCAGGACATCAGAGCTGGCAACACTCTCAGAAACCAGCCAAGCCCGCCGCCCCAGGAACAGGTCTCAGTGTGCCAGGGGTGCAGCAAGTCCAGCAGCAGAGAAAGAAGGGTCTGTTTATGTCTTGCCTACAACTCTGAAAACAGTGTAGACTTGATTAAAACTGCAGCTGCAAAATTTAAACAGTATATAAAATATAGTCAATGCAAAGTAAATGGTGTATAAAGTTCCTAGATTCATTGACACAATCCCTGCACCTTTACTCTCTCAATGGAGTCTTGCCCCACCCAACAGCAAAAAGGGTCTGACCTTGCCCTATTCCCCAATCCACCACTCGCCATCCTCTGCCACTGGGCATGGAGAGGACCAAAGGACTCATCCAGAAAAACACCCCAATCGGGTCCTCAGCTCCATACGAATCAATGCTGCCCAGGAAAGCCCTCCCTTGGGGGGAAGTTGAGCCAGCAGACCTGTCAGGGGTGCACTCAGGACTCTATGCTGAGGCAGAAGCAGCCTTGGGTCCAACAGGTGTGGGTCTGAGGAGGGAGTGGCCCACTGGAATGGGTGAAAGGAGGAGTCACCAATCCATGGGGTGGGGGTGGAAGGGCTAAACGGATGGGAGAAGCGGTGAGGGACCAAGGCTGGGAAATCTTTTATGCCAAGCCAAGACTTCCTGTTCTGGGGGCCTGTATCAGGGCTGCCCTGGCACCTCCCTTTGCATATAGGAAGATCACTGGTGCACCAGGCTTTGCAGTTTGCAGCCCATCTTCTCAGCAGTTAACTCAGTGAAACTCCTAGCAGCCCTGGGGTGATCAGAGCATAGGATGACCCCATTCTGGAAGAAGGCCGGGGATCAGAGAGGTTCAGGGGATCAGAGAGCTTCAGGGGCTCACCAAGGACACACAGCAAGTAAGAATAGGAGCCTCAGCCGGAGTTCCCACAGTCCTAGCTGTGTGTTTCCTCCTGACTATGGGCAATTTCTTCCGTTTCCTGTATTCGTGTCCCCTGTGCCAAGCACTGGACCTTCTGGGTCACGGAGCCAGGGCCGGGCGGCGCCCGCCTCACCCCTTCTGCACGCGGGGTTGGGCGGGCGCCCTGACCTCTCCGCCACCGGCTGCAGTCGGGCCCTCGGCGGAGTGGCCGGGAGGTCGCGCCAACCCCACGGTTTGCGGAGGCGGGGCTGTCTGCGCCCTAGGGGCCCTCACACCCCAGGACCGGGTGTGGGGAGAGGGTTGGGGAGCGTGGGTAGGGTCCTCCGGTCCAGGCCAGGCGCACAGACGGGCCCGGGTGGGCGGGCAGATGCCCGGAGAGGAAGCTCCCTCCGCGGTAGCGGGAGCCTGCGGGTGAGGGGCGCTCCTTACCTGCGGCAGGTTGGGGCTCCCCCAGGTGAATGAGGCCTCCGCCCGTGTGGCCGCAGGTCCCTCCTCCGCGGGTGAGGCTCCGCCCGCGCCCGGTGACGCCCCGGATCTTCGGCCTCTAGGCCGCGGCCGCCGCCCACGGGCCGCCCCAGGGTAGCGGCGTCCAGGGCGCCCCTGCGGCCCCCCCCCCTCCCGGGGCTGCCGACCCTGCTCCCCTCCCTCCCGCCGCGGCTCCGAGCTGGGGTCCTGCGGCCCTTGTTTGGGAGCAGAAACAAAGGCCCAGAAAGGGGCGCCCTGCCCAGGTCACGCAGCCCTGAGCCTGGACCCCGGTTACAGTTTGCATTTTCCCTCCCGCGTGATTGCCATCCTTGAACCTCGCCTTGCCCTCCTTTGTGCCTCCCCTCTGCGTTTTTTACCTCCGTTCACGAATGCCTGACAGTTTCCACTTCTACTGCTCCCTTCCCCAGTTTTGTGAAGATTTGATGTTTGTGCATTTTTTAAATGCTTTTTTTTTTTTGTCCTAAGAGTAGAAAGAATACATGCGCACTGTAGAAAGCTTGGGAAACAGAACAGGATGAAGGTAAAAAATTACCTTCCGTCATTTCACCCAAAATCAGCACTAATATTGCTGGTATTCTTTTTTCCCTCTGCATTTTGCAAAAACTCTTTTAGTTGAAATAAAATCATATGGTGACTTCTATTTTTCCGCCTGCTTTCTTTTTTTTTAAACTTAGGAACTTCTTATGAACCTTTTCTCATTTCACTAATTCAGTACAAGATGGTGTCATCCTCTCCAAGGTGGCCTAGAATTCCACCGTAGGGAGGACTGTTGGTGGGCAGCTAGCTCGCAGCCTCCGACTTGTTGGTGTCGGAGAGGGGGCTAAGCCCGACATCCTGCATGCGCATCTCTCACTCGCCCTAACGTCTCCTGGTCAGGGTGGTTGGGAAGCTCAGAGCTAAGTTTCCCGGCCTTGTTTGCACCTAGAGTTCTGGCTGTGAACCAAGTGCTATGGTTTAGCAGTCCCCCTACCAGATGTGGAAAGTGGAGGGTAGAGCCCTGCCCCTCTGGGACATCACTAGCGTGGTGGCAGTAACATGAGGATTTTCTGCATTAGTGTTCCTTGTCCCTTCCCCTGCTTCCTGGGTGTGGGGTGGTGTCTGTGGCTGCAGCTCCACTCCAGCTCCGGCTCTTTGAATCATGGCTACAGGGGTGTGTCTGGACCTAACTGACTCCAGAGGTGGCCTCGGATGGTAATGAGGCTGGTGGGCCATGTCCACCTTGTTCTGGGAGTTAGTCCTGAAGGGCTAGCTAAGGCCTCCTCTCCTGGCCCGTCAGCACTGTCAGCACCCGGTTCTCAGTATTAAATCCCTTCCTCTCCACGTATTATCCGCATTATCTTGCCTGACCCTGACTTCTTCATCTAGTTCTTTCCTTAAGCAACATCTCTATGAACTCTTTGGTTGCCTTGTCATCCTGAGGATGCTCACAGTCCTTGCTGCAAAGTTCAGTTCTTTACTAAAAGCACTATGTCTTGCTTCCTGCCACATCTGTGCTCCTGTTTTCCTGGCAATCCAGTAGCCCCTTGCAAAGCATCTTCTGTCTCCGCCATAGCACATGGCCAGCCTAAAACTCCTCGGGCACTTGGCAAGGCACTCCACGGTGGATTGACTTAATGATTATTTGGTCAATCATTAACAGGCCTCGGTAAAGGCAGAGTCTGTGAAGTCTAGTTCACTCCTTATCTGGTACTCCCTTCTATAGGATTTTCCCAAATGGCTGTCTATCCCTCCTTGTATTCCTCCAGTGATGGGGAGCTCACTGTCTTTCAAGGCGGTCCCTGCCATCCATCCTTAGCCAGTGTGCTTTGTCAGAAAGTTCTTCCTCTGTCCTCTGTAACTGTTTGGAGAGAAGGAAGAATGTGCAGTGGCTGAAGGAGAATGCACAAATTATTTTTGCAGAGGGGTTGACGATTTTTCAGGACTGTTTTGGATTCAGCTTTTTAATTGGCAAAAAAAGATACAGGCCTCTGTACATTCAAATGTCGGGCTTGGAGCCACTGTGAGTGTTTGGACTAAAAGGGTTGAAGGGGAAATGGTGAGATAACACAAGCCACAGTCAGGTCATTGTCAGCAAGGAATGTCAACCAGGGATGTATTTACACTGGCCTGGTGGGGGAAGAGAAGCTATTTCTAGCCTTCAGCGTTTTAGAGCCTTATATGTCCAGGAAGTTACTGGAGAAGATTCCAGGCTCTGAGATAATGAACGAAACAGACAGATTCTAAACCAAAAGACATGTGAGCTGCACTGGGTGTTTATTCTACATTGAGCATAACAGGTGCCTCTGTTCTCTGCATTTGAACTGAACATGGAAGACTGGCTCAGGACACTGAGGGAGTTATAGGGAATGGAAATTTTAAATAAAGATGCTTATAAAAAGCAAACCAAAGTATACCCTATTCCCTTCTTTTTCTCCTAAGTGAATCTCTAAGTGAAATTTATACTCTGTAAATATGACCAAAATCCGAATGTTGTCAAACCAAACCAGGCCTGAATATTTTCCACAAACTCGATTTCCCTTCTGCCTGTCTGGCTTCCTTGCTCTTTTCTTTCCCCTGCACCTCAGTGTATAGTTATAGGAGACTGAGACCCAGAAAAGGAAAGGGACTTGCCCAAGGTAACGCAGGGGATGAGTGTCCGAATTCAGACTACAACCAAGGCTCTCACATAAGCACCCAAATAACACTGAGGTGGAGGCAGAGCATGTGGCAGTGATAGGGCATCTGCTATTCAGGACCTGGAGGTGGGGAGGTTATCCTGGATTGTGTGGGTGAGCCCAAAGTAATCACAAGGGTCCTTATCAAAGAGAGAGAGGAATGTCAACATCAGAGAAGGGCCCATGATGGCAGAAGCAGAGGTTGAAGTGATGCAGCCACCAGCCAAAGAATGCGAGCAGCTGGAAAGGCAAGGGTACAGAATTCCCCCAAGCATTTCAAAAGGAATGTATCTCTGCCGGCACCTTCATTTCAGCCCAGCGACACTCATTTCAGACTCCTGAGCCCCAGGACTATAAGATGATAAAATTGTGTTGTTTTAAGCCACTATGTTTGTGATAGCTTGTTACAGCTAACAAATGGAAACAAATACAATGATTAACTCATTTATAGCTTTTTATAGGCATTTGAGTTTATGGCCCCTGGCCTAGCTGGAGCAGGCCAGGTGGTCAACAGTATTCCATGTGTAGACGTACCATAATTATGGTGGACATTGTGTCTGCTGTCTACCCAGCATTCCTTTCTTTTGAAAAATAGCACCCCTCCTCCTCCCACCGCCACCCCAATCCTATTTTTGAGTCAGAACCAGTTAGCATAGCATCCTACATATTCTGGGAACCTTGTTAAGCCTTCTTAACTATGAATGCCGTATATTCTGCATTTCTAACAAGTTCCCCAGTGATGCCAATGCTGCTGGTGCCAAGACCATGCCTTGAGTAGCAAGGGTAAAGGGTGAGAGCTGAAGGACAAGCAGAGATGTACTAAATTAAGAGGTGTTAAAGGTACAGGTGAAAGGGACAGGCATACACACAGGCCTTGAGGTGGGAGGGGTCAAGGTGCATTCAAAGAACTGGGAGAAGACAAGTAGGTGAGACGCAGGAAGTGTGAAGGGGTGAGTGGCTCAGGAGGAGGCTGGAGGCATGGGCACAGGACAGACTTGATGGGGTTCGGAGGCCCAGGTTAGAACTGTGAGTCCTGAGCCGGGACCCTGGATGAATCTAACACAGCAACTTTCAAACTTTTTCATCTCATGGCATACATAAGCAATTCACTAAAATTCTGCAGCACACCAAAAATACACTTTTTGCCAATCTAGCAAAACAAAAATAGGTATAATTTTGATTCATTCCATTGGACGGCTATCGTGTTGGCTGTTGTCACTGTTTTATTTGACAATCTAAGGGAAAAGAGGTCAGTGCCCCTGATTAAATAGTCAGCTATTGCAAGTTTAAAAAATTCTCACGGCACACTGGTTGAAAATCTCTTATCTAACATGGTCCCACCCCCGAGGAGCTCAGAGAACAGTGAGGAGACTGACCTAAACAAAACTAATGCAATAAACTGTCACGTACCACTAATCGAGACGAGCGCTAAGCTCTGTGGAAGCACAGAGGAGGGAGCCCTGAGTGCCCCCAACCTGGGACATCTTGGGAGAAGATGACCTTTCAGCTGAGCCATGTATCAGCATTCGTTCAGACACATATACTTACACAGCAGTTCTCAACTGGGGCTCCACATAAGCATCACCTGAATAGCTTTTATTTTTATTTTTTTTATTGATTGATTTTATTTGACTTTTTAGAGAGAGAGAAACATCTTTTGTTGTTCCTGTTATTTATGCATTCATTGGTTGCTTCTTGTATGTGCTCTGACTGGAGATGGAACCCACAACCTCGGTGTATCGAGACAAGGCACCAACTGAGCTACTCAGCCAGGGCTTCACTTGGGTAGCTTTTAAAAACACTGATGCCTGAGCAGCATCCAGACCAAGTGAACTGGAATCCCCTGGTGTTATACCTTGTTATCTGATTTTATTGTTGTTTTGTTTTTAAGCTCCTCTGTGGATTCTAATATGTAGCCAGGTTTTCAAACTACCCATGTAAGAGAAAATCCAAAATAAAAGTGGCTTAAACAAGATAGAAATGTATTTTTTCCTCACTTAAAAGTAGTCCAGAGGCAGGTTGTCTGGGGCTGGGTGGGGCTCTGCTCTGTCTTACTTCCCACAGCAGAGTGAACTACTAGAGTTTCGAAGAAGGGGCCAAGGTGGACATGATCCGGTTTACAACTTTAAATCTCATCCTGGCTGTAGTGTGTGTCTCCTCTAGTTTCCTGGAGGAAAGACAATTCCAAGTTATGTAACCAAGAACAGCAGGTGTTGATAATACTTAAGCAGCTGCTAATGGGCTCAGACAATTTGTTATAATCTATTTCTTATTTAAATTTAAGCTTGTTCATAATAAAAAGTTTAAAAAAATAAGAAAAGATTATGTTACCAAATCAACAGAATAGTGCTCCTGGTTCAAAGGCTCTGTAACAGATCTGTCCCTTTGTGACCCTCATGATTAGGCCCAATGTCTTTATCTAAATCCACAGTTAATTATTGGACAGGAGTCACAAAACCAAGCGGGGTGGTACAAAGAGAATGGGCTGGGTGTCAGAGCCTAGGTCCTGGTCCCTGCTCCAGCCTCACTGTGTGGCCTCGGGCAACTTCCTCCCTCTGGGCCTCAGTCTTCCCCACTGTAAAAGGGGGGGGATTGAGATGGAGAAAAGGACCAATAGGGGATCAGGGCCACGGAAAGTTGTAGGAAAGCTGGTAAATACTGTTCATTGTGAGCAGAGTCCTTGGACCATAAAACTTTGGACCCTGAACGTGTGCTCTGTTCGAAACCCAGTCAGTTGACTTTCCCATCCTGTTATCATCTCTGGTTATGGGCCATTATGAGGCAACGGTTGAGGTACAAAGTATTGGCAGCAGCCAAGTGTATCGTTACACATTTGCTGATTAAGCGAGCCTGAAATGCTGCCCACCGTTAACGACGCCACGCAGGTTTGCCAACGAACGCACAAGGGCCTCTTGGATCCAGCAGTCCTGACTCCTCAGTGACCAGAGTAGGGGAACAGTGGCTCAGGATGCCCTTGTCTTCACCTCTGCCTCCAATCAGTTCTTTTTAGTTCAAAGCCTATTTCCCAGGCACAGCCCTTTGCCAAGGCCCAGCAGTTCCCACAGTAGCAAGCGTCTGCCATCCATCATTCCTGCCCCCGCTCAGTTCCTGGTACTTACGGCCCCGTAGGCGAGGCCCCGGCAGCACAGAGATGAGTCGGCGCCATTCCTGTCCGCAGGCTGCTCGCAGGCTGGAGAGGCCGACGACTGTGGAAACTGGTGTGTTTCTCTCACGGCGCGGCAAAGCCCCCGGTGCCAAGAGCGAGGAGAGAAACAGGGAAAGGAACAAAGCCCGGGAAGGCCACGGGAGCTTCCTGCGGGAGGTGATACTCGAGCTGAATCTTGAAAGCTGAGAAGGGCTGGGGCAGAAATGGCATTTTTGGAAGATAGAGTTGAATGTACAAGAGGCCAGAGGTGAGAAGGGGTTGTTGGCTTGGGGAGCTGTGAGTAACTCCTGCTGGAGGGCCTGGGGTATGAAGGCAGGTTGGGGAGCAGTGAGGGGGCCAAGGCTAGAGCAGTAAGAGGGGTACAGATCATGAACGGCCTTACATGTCATGCTGAGGAGTTTCGATGCTACCCTGACATGGCATAGAAGGGCGTCAAGGCAGGAGGGCGACTTGGCCATTTAACTCCTTCCTTCCTTCCTTCCTTCCTTCCTTCCTTCCTTCCTTCCTTCCTTCCTTCCTTCCTTCCTTCCTTCCTTCCTTCCTCCCTCCCTCCCTCCCTCCCTCCCTTCCTCCCTCTGCTTTCTTTCTTTCCTCCTTCCTCCCTCCCTCCCTCCCTCCCTCCCTCCCTCTCTCTCTCTCTCTCTCTCTCTCTCTCTCTTTCTTTCTTTCTTTCTTTCTTTCTTTCCTCTTTCCTCACCTGAGGATATTTTTTCCATTGCTTCTCAGAGAAAGTGGAAGAGAGAGAGAGAGATGAGAGAGAGGCACACCAATTGTTTGCCTCCTGCATGCGCCCTGACAAAGGCCGGGGTTGAGCCTGCAGCTGGAGTGGAACCCAGACTCGTCAGTCCTCGGCCGATGCTCTAACCACTGAGCCAAACTGGCCAGGGCTTGGGGGCTTCCATTTCTGTGACTCAGTGGGAAGACAGATGCCGAAGGATACCTAAGAGGCTCTGCCACAGACTCTTCCAACTCTGCTGTGAGGACAAGTGTGAGCAGCTTCAGCTGACAGATAAGGACACTGCGGCTCAGAGAGAGACAATGATTCACTCGTAAGTGGCACACCTGGAATTGCAAAGCTTGGTTTTGAATGCCACACTCTTCAGCACTAGGCAAGCTACAGAAGGTGACTGACCTGGGCTGAGTCTGTCTTCTGCATATCTGGTTCCAAAGATCTTGCCCTGGTGGGTCATCCAGGAGGAGCAGCCCCTCCCTGAGGGGAATACCATGATGGCTGACCTGGCCCCTGACCTTACAGAATCAGGGACGGATCAGGGAGCAAGGGGGCCCAGGGAATTTCTGGTCCAACATTGCCATTTTACAGATGGGGAGACTGAGACCCAGAGAGGCAAAAGGAATCCCCATGTCCCTCAGGGAGTCAGTAGGAGGCCTTGAACTAGCACCCATAAGGAGAAACCACATGTGGCACAGTCTTATTTATTGTTCCCCTGGTATCAGGTGCGGTGTTTAAACAATCTTTTCTAATAGGCTGCATCCTGGTTAAGGTATCAGCTGCAGGTTGGTGAAATTGCCCCAGGGTTGGAATAAGAAAGGTGATTCCCATTGCACATCTGTCCACATAGATTATGGATCATGGAACATTCCTTCACGGAACAGAGTGACGTGTCCACACGACAGGCTGTAGGACTCACAGAAGAGAGAGGACATGAGGTGTAGAGGGCAGATCCCAGGCTGAGACCAGATGCCTGGATCCCAGGCTCCCTGCATCCCTGTGTGTCCTCTGGGCCTAATTGTCCACATAATGAGTGGGTTGCGCTAGATCATAGACCCAGATGAAATCTTACTGAGAAGGCCAATCTTACTGAAGCCCAGTGAAAGGGAGCTGCTTGCTGCATCCCCACCCCCTGGTGACCCCTTAGAGGCAGCGCCAGGGGTCTCTGGCTCAGTGGTCCTTCCTAGCTCTGCCCTTGGGCTGAGCAGTCTGGAAATGTCCCTGAGGAAGGGCAGTGTAAGGTGACTCAGGGGCAGGAACCAAGGAATGCGGCCTCCACCTGGTCCAGTGAGAATCCTTCATGAGGTCTCGAGGACGGCTGACCAGGTCTGTCCTCCCAGGGCCAACTTCTTGGACCAGATGACCTGCTAGAAAGGCAGGTGAGTGGACAGATCAGAGGTCCCTGGCCAGGCAATAGCTTCATTCCTAGCTGCACTCCTAGTTCTTCCAGGAGCTGGGGCTCTGGTGTATAAAGGGTGGGAGAGGCTCCTCAGAGAGCTGGTATCAGCCCTGGGAAGTGCTTGGGCCTATGGGGGTGGGGGGCAGACCCGGGCCCAGGAGTGCTATTCAAAACATTGACTAACAGAAATCCAGCAGTGACTAGTGATCGTAGAGCCCAGCTGTAATACTTCTGTGTCCAGTCCTTGTGTATCCCTGCTGAGCTAGGCACTACTCCTTTAGGTGCTGAGTCATGGGAGACTTTAGGGGTCTCAGGGCAGGAGTTGGGAGGCCAGAGTGGAGGTGGGCTCTTGGGGGTTCATTGGTTTCTTACAAACTGGTAGGTGATCATTTCATGTTAAAGCACCTATATGGTAATACTAGTGCTTTTCAGCTAAAAACGAGTCCTGCACTGTCATTTATGACTTGAGCCAAAAGAAGGGGTTCATCACTGTGGTGGGAAGAATATGAATTACTATTATTGTTACCCTGATTGTAAAGGACAGGAGACTGAATTCAGAGAGGGACAGGGGCTTGCCCCAAGACAGGCAGAGAGAGCCTGGCAGGGCAGGGCAGGGCAGGGCAGGTCGGGAGTGGGGCTGTTTATTCACCAAACAGCATTTGCAAACTCTGTTTAATCGATATCTTCTTAGAATCATCGCCACCATTCTCCGCTTCACAGAGCAGGGATGTATGAAAGAGCGTCTTCCCCGCCCACCAAGGCACTGTGGCGCACCACAGGCTTGTGGTTTGAAACAGCACGCGTTTATCCTAATGCAGTGCTGGGAGCAGAAGCTGAAAATCAGTTTCATCAGCCAAATCGAGGTTCTGGCAGGGCCACACTCCCTCATGAGGTTCTAGGGCAGGATTCATGTCCTTGCTTTTTCAGTTTCTAGAGCTGCTTTTCTTGCATCCCTTGGCTCATGGCTCCTTCCTCCATCTTCAAAGCCAGGAGCGTAGTATCTGCTCCTTTTATAAGGAGACTCATGATTGCATTAGGGCCCACCTGTATAACCCAGGGTAATCTCCCCATTTTAAGATCTTTAACTTAATCACATCTGCAGAAATGCTTTTTTCATCTAAAACTATACAGGTTCTAGGAGTTAGGACCTGAATTACTTTGGGAACCATTATTCAGCTCACCACACACAGGAAACAAGGAGATACCCTCATTCATGTTCCTGTTTGGGTTCCAAAGCCATCTGTCATCTGGCTGAAGGCAATTAAACTAAAAATATGTTGGTTGATATTAATTTGGTCCAAATGACAATTTGGTTTAAAACAATGTTATAACCAGGCTCCAAGATGGCCCCCAATGCCCTGGCTCCTAGTATTCACACCCACATTTTGTGGCCTTCTCCCACATTGTGTCAGGAGGTTGGTCTGTGTGACCCAAAGCAGGTGGTAGAGTGATGGTGGTACGCCACATGGAGATTAGACTGTGAAAGGCTGATGCTTCCGTCTTGGGTTTTTCTCTCTGACCTCTTGCTCTGGGAAGAAGGCTGCTACGTGAGCTTTGGAGAAGCCCAGGAATTGGCTTCTGGGAGGAACTGAGACCCATGGCCCTGTGCCCAGGGTACTTAGCAGCCCCTTCCTAGTACCCTCTGAGGGGCACTGACTGCACTGGGTCCCCTTCATGCCTCCTCTTCTCTCCCTCAAAGTTTATCCCTCTTTTGTCATTGTCCCATGTTCTCTCTGCTCTCCACTCAGGTCAGACTGGATGGGAACAATCCAGAGATCAGTCAGGATATGGGTGTCTGGTCAGAGTGGCTCTCTGTTAAGGCTTTCTTATCAGGTGCCCTTGGATGTGTTGATTGTCCCCTGTGGGCAGCAGCTGGCATTACTGTGAGAACTGGGAAAACCAGTCTCAGGTTCCAGCCCTGGTTCTACTACTCACTGCTGTGTGACCTCAGGCAAGCCCTTCCCCTCTCTGGTCTTCAGTTCCCCCTAGTGTACAAGAAAGGGGTTGGAGCAGATCAACACCAGGGTTGGACCCATGGAGCCCAGGACAAGGTCTGGGACACAGCAGAGGCCTAGGAATGAGTACATCACTTGTCATAGGGAGCCAGATGCACCCAGGGTTGGGGACATGAGCAGGGCTTATGACAAACAGCACTAATTATGCCACTAATACCCTTATCCTACCTGTTCATAGTTGGGGTTATTTTGTAATCTGAGGAACAAAACATAGTGTGTTTATAGTAATTCTTGGATCGTTGGGCCAGACAGGTAGATTTCCTTTTAAAGCTTGGTGTTAAATGTATTCTAAAGTGATCACAGTTCACTTAATTTTTTAAAAAAGAACAATTATAATATGGTGGCAGGTTCTGGGACACGTGAGATAGGATTCTAGAACCTATTTGATTCCAAGAAACAGAGTGTAGAAAGGGAAAAGAACTTCCCATGGAGACACCTGGCAAACACCACCTCCACCAGCGATCACGGAGAAGCTCAGCAGGGATGTCAGGTGTCACTTGGTGTGCTGGGACAAGAAGGGCACTTCACCTCTGTGGAATTCTTTCCATAAACCTACAATCCCAGGCTAAGCATCAGAAAGACATCAGACAAACCCCGATGGGAGGACATTCTATAGGATATCCACAGAGCAGAAAGAGGACATTAATGGGAAAACTAGTAAAATCCAAATAAAGTCTGGAGTTTACTTCATTGTGATGTACCCATGTCAAATGTCTTTGTTTTGACCCATGTACCATGGTAACATGAGATGTTAACGATGGGGGAGACTGGGGGAGGGATATTTGTGATCTCCACACTATCTGTGCAACTTTCCTGTACATCCAGACTTATTCCAAAATTAAAATTTATTTTTTTAAAAAAGGAAGCAGAAACATTTTAATGCTAAAATAAAAGCATTTGGCAAAAAAGGAGGGAAGGATGATTAATAGATAAAATACTTCCTAGAAAATGACATAGAAAAATTTGTTTTGTCCTAGTTGATGGGGTTAGGATTTTTTATAGTTAACAAAATTCCTAAGGAGAAATTTTAAAACTTAACCAAACGCTGAGGATTTGTGTAAGGTGCTGTTTTATAATTTCATGCTTCAGTTCGGTGCTAAAATAGAGGGCTGCACAAGGTACAGTAAAAGTATAGGAGAAATCAGGAATTCTAGAAGAGTTGCAGAAGGCTTCCTGGAGGAGGGGACATTTTGAAGAGGATCTTGAAGGCTGTGTAGGAGTTATCATGCTAATGAGAAAGTACAGATAATACTTATTCTATAATTATATTTAATAAATATTTATTGGTTACCTACTAAGTGCCAGTCACTAGGCTGAGTTCTGGGGACACAGCTGTAATCAAAACCAAGAAATGTTCTCTGTCCTCATGGTGTTTTGTTTCTTGTTACTTTCCACAACATATGTAATTACATAGTTGTAATATGGGGGGGTATATGTTTAGGTATGTGTATTGTACACACATCAACCACTGGTTCTGCCCTGTCACCCATCCTGACTTCTAAGGGACCCCACTCCACGTGCAGACTCTACTGTGGGGCCACGTTTCTACCAGGCTGGTTTTACAAGTACGTGGCCTGTATAGTTGCACGGGGTGTTTGGTTTTATGTTCCACTGTCATTGTTTTGAAATGCTTAATAATTTTAACTTTGAACTTGTGTTTTGTAAGTGAAGTCTAATGAGATAATGGGGCGTGCGTGTGAGCAGACGAGATAGCTGGTGGCAGGGCATGAGTGTGGGCTCAGCCCTTGGGGATGGTGGGCAGGGTCCCAGCCACTTGATGCTCACACAGTGCATTTAGGGTAGCCCAGGGTGCTGTGGGACCCCAAGGGGGCAGCCAGCACTGGGACCTGGCCCAGACTGGAGAAGGAGAAGCAGCCATGCTGGCAGGAGGCAAGGCCCCAGGACAGAAGGACCTTCAAATCTCTGGTATTAGTCCTATACCGAATTTACTAAGGGACTACTTTGTGTCAGGCCCTGTGTTTGCTAGGAACTCTAGTTATGCCCCACTACACGGGGGAGGAAATGGTGTTTCCCTGAACAGTTTTTCATCCTATTAAAAAATATTATATAGCAAATTTGGAGGATATAGAGAAGAAGGAAAATGGGCTCCACAGACTCAAAACAATAAAGTCCCTGGCAACCCGAGTCCAAAACTCCCACCCTGGTAGGAGCAGTCACAAAAGCAGGAGCTTGGCAACCCACATGAACACGGGAACTTGGCAACCTACACACCGCAAAGTGACCACAGGCCCCTGCCAAACCACGACAACCAGTGAGAACACCTGTACCTGACTCCAGGAGTGACAGGAAGAACAAACAAAACTGATTCTTTACCCAGCTCCCCGCTCCCCAGTCCTCCCGTCCACTAAGCCCTATGAAAAACAGTCTCTGCCCCCTCGGGCTGGTGACTGCCCATTGAGCCTCACCCCACCTACACCCAGTGGTTTCCAATAAATCTGTTTTTAGCTCTCAACAAGCCTCGTATGTCTCTCCCTTGGCAAATCCCCCTAACAAAAACCTTAACAAATAACTCGTATTAACATTTGGTGTACTCCTTTTTAGACTTTGCTATGCATATTTTCAGTGTTTGAGTAATATATAATATATATTCTAGCCCTGGCCAGGTGGGTCAGTGGGTTGGAGCATCGTCCTGATGCACCCCGATTGCAGTTTCGACCCCTGGTCAGGGCACACACAAGAGCCAACCAATGAATGCATAAATAAGCGGAACAACAAACCAATGTTCTCTCTCTCAAATTAATTTTTAAAAGGATTTAAATAATTTATATTAAAAATATATGTTCTATTTAGTGAATATACCATAGGACTTTCTTTGACATTTATGTGGTTTCCAGTTTTTGATAAGACTTTGCTTTACATCTTTGTGCATAATTGTACTTTTTAATAAACTGGTTCATTTCAAAAGAGCATAAAGTTTTTCATGAATTTCAGATTAATTCCTGACCCAGAATTTCTGTTCTTTGTTCGCAATGGTCTCCTTAGGGTGAGTCACTCACTCATGTGTTGGTTATTTCTGCGCTGACCTCTCCTCAGCTTTATAACAATGCATTTAATAACTAACGAATGGACAAATCCCTTGGAAGACACAAACTACCAAAGCCTCCCTCAGGAAGAAACAGATAACAAGAATAGCCCTGGATCTGTTACACAAATTGAATTCATAATTGAAAACCTCCCAACAAAGGGGACTCCAGACTCCGATGGCTTCGCTGGTGAATTCTGAAACCAAGTTCTTTAAGGAGGAAATGATGCCATTCTACAGACTCTTACAGAAAATGGAAGAAGAGGGCACACTTCCCTCCCCTTTACAGGGCCGACATGCCCCTGATACCAAAAGCAGACAAAGCCGTCTCCAAAAAAATAAGACTATAGTCCCCCATTCCTCATGAAGATAGATTCCACTTCAACAAAATATTAGCCAAGCAAATTCAGCAGAACGTACAAAGGATAATTCATAATTGCCTCATTGGGAAGTAACCGAATGTCTTTCGTGGGTAAACTATGGTACATTCGTACATGGAATGCTGCTCGGCAATGAAAAGAAACAGACTGTGATACACACGCCATGGGTGAGGCCCAAATGCACTGTTGGTGAAAGGAGGTACACGCAGAGGCATCGTACTGTGTGATCCTATCTCTATGACATTCTGGAAAAGACAAAAGGTGGGGGTGAGAGGACTCGTCCTCTGGCGTGGAGGCGAGGTCGCTGAGCTTGGGGGGCCAGTGGGCCAGGAGGGAGGCAGGCTGCCACAACCCAACCGCAGTGGGGAGCCTTCCCCAGAGCGCCCACAGTCTCTGGGGCTGTGCTTTTTCCACTGCCTTGGCCAGGCCCAGATATAAGAACTGCTCAGCTCCATGCCCCCCTGTATCACACCAAGCCCCAGTGGTCTGGGGACAGGGTCCCTTCACCCGAGATGCTGCATGAGCTTTTTCCTGCTGTTGTAACAAAGCACTGCAAACGTAGTGACTTAAACAACACATTCATTATCATAGAGCTCCGAAGCTGGACCCCCACACTGAGGGCTGGGCCCTGCACAGAGTCCCCTGTGAAGTGGGTGCCTACCCTCTCATGCCCTCTCAAGGCCCATCCTGGAAACTCTGCCCTGTATGTGGCCATGGACCCGTCTGGAATTGGAGGCGATTCAGATCCCGCTTTTTGTTGTTGTTTGGGGTGCCTTCTTCTCATGCCCACTAGAGGGTACTGTGTACATGTGTATAGCAGGTTCTGAACAAATCTGAGCTTCCCCTCCTGCAAACACTCAAGGAAAGAAACACGGACAAAGACATCCCTAGACACGTGCCTACAGTCAGACACATGGACACACACAAACCCTCGGCCCATCACACGCATAGCACCTACTCACACACAGATGGCTATGTATATACGCACCAGCACATGAACATGAAAACATACACTCATGAACATTGTCATGTGGCCATAAAGCACACAGACACACACTGCACACATCCACATACATTCAGATCCACATGGAGTCATCTATATACACCCACACTCACACAGCATCAACCTAGACATATACACAGCCAGCGACACATTGGCAGACAAACACAGTCACGTGTACAGCATCATGAATACATACTGAGACTCACAGACACAAGCATGAGAACACAGACACATCCAAACATCAGCACACATGCACACCTTGCCTGGACCTTAGTTATCTTAGGCAGAAAATGAAGTCCCTTGAGGGATGATTAACATTGTGGTGTTTTCTAAGAGAAACAATGGAAATGTCAACTTCATACTCGCTGGAACTGTTTTATTCGTTAAATGTTAATGAAAGGCAGATCAGATAACACGCTGAGTTTTTAAAGAGAAAAACAGTTTTCTGCCTTGACAAAGCAGAAAACCTAAGCCACAGTTTTGTAAACAATTTATTACACTAAAACAGATACTAGCTTAAAAAAAAACAACACAAAAACTAAAGGAATTTCAATAGAAAAATCAAGATAAACCAAAATATTATATAAAGATAAGTAATAAATCCAAACAAGTCCTTCCTTCTTAGCAAGGGTGATAAAGAAGAGTGGAGCCTTTGCAAATGGTTGTCAGATGGCCAGGCCTGGAAATTTGCCTTCGAGAAGACAAAGGCATTAAAATAAAGGAAAAGATAAAAGGAAGAGAAAGGGAAAGGGGCCTACAGAAATAGCTGATTTGATAACGGACTGCATAGCTGAGGAAAGTCAGCCGTCAGAAATGCGTCCTCGCTGGCCGCCAAGCCCTAGCGTGAGCAAGCGAGTTTTCCGGGCGGTGGGCAGAGATCGAGAGGGGGTGTGAGAGGCTTTGCACGAACACACACCGCCCACTGCTGGTCTCTTTCCACAGAAGCCTTGAAGGCCGGGGAGAGAGGCTCGGCTTCTGGGCCGGGACACCTGGTCCAAGCCCCACCTCTGCCACTTCCACACTGTGATCTCCGCACGCCCTGCTCCTCCCTGGGGCCTCAGTCCCCGGGGGAACAGTGAGGAAGTTGCCTTCTCTAATCTCGAAAGTTCCTGCCCTCTCTGACACCTTATCATTACCAGCCCCCGACGAATCTTCCTGAGGCCCCAGTGCATCGGAGGCCAGAATCGTTGCAAGTAGCTCTGTTTGTGCATTTAACAAAGTGCCCGTTCCAGCCCATCAGCTCGATCCCAGTGAACAATAGCTCAGGAATAGATAAAAGGCATTCATCAGGCAGCCAGGCCCAATTATCATGTCACACTGAATGAATGTATTTTAAAATCTTTTCTGACAAGAAAATGTTCCAAGTAGGTACCTTCAAATTAGCTGGAAAATCCAGAAAATTTGCCATTAGAGTGTCTTTGAAGAATCTTTATTCCCCCCTGCTGTTCCATAAGAATTCCTTGGATATTATTAATTCTTTGTAAGAGTCTGACCTGTGCCCCCCGCTGGGACTAAACCTCGCTGTGTGTCTGCCCAACTCCCTGGGAGCCATTGCAGAGATTATACACACCATGGCCCTGACGGGCTATCACCTGTCCATCAATTCCAAGTGTCAAGTAGACTCCAGCGGAAATTCAGTTCTATTCAATTCCGCCAACATTTACTGAGCATCTTTTCTATGTCTGTGAGCCCTGTGATAAGAGATGAATCTACCCAGCTCTTGTCCTTGAAGGGACACTCCATTAATGGGGACATGTTTATAAACAGATCAGTATCAGTAGGAAGGAGGTCATGTAGCACAATGGAAAGTCAGACAGACTACATTTTAAAGCCTGATTCAGCTACTGGCTGTGTGACCTTGGGCAGACGACTTCACCTCTCTGAGCCTTGCTTTCCTCACCTCTAAAATGTGGGAAATGGCACCTAACTCCTGAGGTTGTTATGAGGAGGATCAGTTTCATGATACAGTCTGGTCCTCCCTTGGACCCACCTTGTGGCCAAGGTCTGGCATTCCAATGTCATCTCTGCCTCCCAAGGGTGGTGGGTCATTCCTGATCTCTTCTTCACTCAACACCATGGTCTTCCTGCTGCTTTATTTTCAGCTCCAGGTTGCAGACAGCCCCATTTGGTGGTGGTCTAGGAGAAAAGATTTCTGTAGACGGATGAGAGACTATATCACATGCTGAGATACTTGGAACTTGTGGCTCTCGTGTGCAGATTCGGACCAGCAAGAGCAAGTCCCTAGGGAAGGAGAAACTGATTCAGGGAATTTATTTCCAAGTGGATGTAGAACAAGCTGCTTTGGCTTCTTCATGTTGTGGGTGTGCAGGAGCAGATTGCTGACTAGGAGAGATGTCTTGTTGACCCACAGAATTTCAGGGCTAGAGGGGGACTTAGAGACCACCTAGTTCTTGTTTAACAAGTGAGAAAACTGAGGCCCAGAGAGGGGAAGAGACTTACCCAAAAGCACACAGTGAACCTGTGTCAGAGTTGAACCTAGATCCCAGATGTCCTGAATCTCTCTGTCCCTCCATTTGTCTCACTGTGTAACAGATGACCACCCAGAGGATTGGGAATGGGCTCGTCTGTCCAGCCTTCCTCCCCTGCTGCTGGAGCCTCGGACCCCCAACTCTGACCTTCCTGTTGTCAGCTGTGGGGTGTCCAAGGCTCCTGAGTCCAGTCATGTAGAGACACTCCCTCCAGCAGCCTGTGGCCCTCCAGGCCTCGGGAAGAGCTCGGGTGGAATCTCTTTAATGGGATTACCCTGACTATACTCCAAGTAAAACTTTGTGGGCTGCCCAGAGGGACAGAACTCAGATGCCACCGGTACCCGAGGCCTTCTGCTGGGTTTACTTCACTTCCCAATCTACAGAACACTTCCACATGTGTGAATGGGTGTATTCACCTGTCCTGTTTTGCAGATGGGAAAACTGAAGCTCTGAGAGCGCAGTGTCTCACCTAAGGCCACCCAGCGATTGAGCTGTAGAGTTAAGATTTGACTCCAGGTCAGCCTTCTGTGGAAGGAGGAGTGTGGCATCAACGACAGAGGACCTGTGGTTATGTTTGCAGTGACCACAGTCACAGGGGCAAGTCAGCAAACCCCACCTGTGGCCTCCTTACTTAACTGATAGCGCGTGGCCTGATACTCCCTCCAAGTAGCTCCTTGTTCATTTGGCTCTGACCAGGGGCACAAAGAGGAAGCATTCAGACCACCCTGCTTCTGGAACTGTCTCAGCCCCCAGGGATGTGAAGAATGGGCCCAAGAACATGGCTACAGAGAGACGGCGTGTTCCCACGGCCTTGCTCGCCCAGTGGGGGCAGGCAGGGGGATGATCTCCGACTCACTTGCAATTTCCAGATCTCACAAGTGTGCACCTACCTGGTTCACCCAGAAGCCTAGGTGTGCGGAGTGTGGAGATGATGGGGGAGAGAAACTTTAGCTCTCCAGCCTCTCCATCTAGAAGGAGGGTGGCATGGTGCTGAAAAAGCAGATCCAGAGTCTGCCCTCAGCAACCCCGAGGCCATGGAGCCAGCCAGGGATGGGGCTGGGACTCAAGCCCCCAGGCCTGGGCCCTGAGCCTTGCTCCTAATCAGTAAGCTCCTAATCACTAAGTTTGTGGGACCTGTGGGGAATGACAGTATGAGATAAAGGACCTAAGGAGAGCCTTTCGATAGATGGGGAACAGGGCATCTTAGCCTGGGTTTTCCGGAAGGTAGGGCCCAAGGAGTGAAGCCCCAAGAACATGTGTGAGGGGCGAGGGAGGCGGAGCCAGGCAGGCCTCTGGCGGATGGGGCTGTGTCCTGTGCCCACTGCTGGGACTGCACCTCCAGCCTCATGGCTGATGAGCCATGTGTACGTGGTCTCTCTGCTCTGCTCATTACTGGCTTTACCTGGAAGCACTTGCAACTGTTGTAGAAAAGGGAAACACTCAAGAGAGTGAGATGTTTCTTCTTCCTCCCCATCATCCCACCAGAGAGGAAAAAAGGCCGGTTGAAAGAATCTAAGTTCACGGCCCAAATCACAGTCAGGAAAACAGCCATGCCTTCTGCCAGGCTTGCTTCGGAGCCATGCAATACATGGAAATGAAAGGAAGAGGGTGCCCATGTACAAAGTCCACGCATGGGTTCAGAGAGTCACCCAGGGTATCTGGTAACCCCTCCCAGCAGGGCCCCGTGCCAGGCTCTGGGGATGTCCAGAGGACCAGAGGCTGTCCTCTATCCTCAAATGACTGTACAGAGTCATTAGAATAGTCTACCATGGCCTCAAAGGATGCTCAGAGAAGGGGCACCAATTTTGTCTTCCCAGGAGGAGGAAGGAGGGGTCTTAAAGGACAGGCAGCAAAGGGTAGGGAAGGGCATGCCAGCCAGAGGGAACAGCATGGGCAAACGCCAGGAGGAAAGAAGGCACGTGTGTCTGAGAACGAGAAGTTTGATGTGGATTCAGTGTGGAATGCCGAGTGTTTGCGGAGGAGACGGGGCTGGTGAGGTGGGTCGTAGTGAAGGGCCTTGGCTGAGTTTAACGTGATCTAGGAGATGGGAAACGGCAGGATTACAAAATGTTCTGATTTCTCTGTAAACTGAATGTTGGATGGGACAGAACAGAGATGAGATGAAATTCACCCATTAAACAACCACTAAGTAGGCAGCAAGTCCATACCCAGGGTCTGATGTCCCCCCACCCCCCAAAGGTGGGAGACCAGAAGGAAGAAACCTGCACCCACGGCTCCGGGCCATGCTCCAGGCTGTCCCCTCTGGATATCTTCACCTCAAACTGTATTTTTTGAGGCAACACCTTTGTAAGGCAGCCTCAGAGGCCCCTAGCTGCCAGATTCCTCCTTATCTCTCTTGTAAACACAGATGTTTTACGCTCTTGTCAAAGGAATGCTCTTACAGCTTGCCTTGGGGAAAACAGAAATTTCAACCCCTCTAGCCCTCTGAAAAAAATGCCATTGTAAGGTCTCTGGCTCAAATGCAAAACTGTGCAAATCTCTCCTTTGAAAGTAGAGGAGGCCCTCCTCCCTCTCTGGGCCTCAGCTTCTTCATGTGGTGAAGGCAGGAGTTGGCTTAAAAAAAACCTCTTATATGTTTACCAGTTTATCTCCCCACTAGACTGAAGCTCACACATGCAAAACCTCTGGCACCATTTTCAAGAAATGTTTGTGGAATGAAAGAATGAATGAATGAATGAATGAATGAATGAATGAATGAATGAATGAATGAATGAATGAATGAATGAATGAGCAAATAAGGGAGGGTGCCCTCTTGCTGGATTTCAAACAGCCTGTGAAACACAACTGTGAAACATTAGTGCTTTCAGCAAGCCCTCGACTTCACTAGAACTAAAATTTAGTGGCTGCTCCAGGGTTTAAGGCCCTTCTCTTTGCCACCAGGCTTAGGGTTGGACATGGATTTCCCATTAGTCATCTCAGATCAGGGACACAAAGGGCTGGGAGTCGCTCCCAGAGGACACACATTTCTCAAGGACAATTGAGTCACTCAATTCACACGACAGCTGTTTCTGGTTAAATGCCCACTTCTCATCACAATTTAAACAATGACCTAGAAGACCCTGTTCCTGGGACCCAACAACGAATGACTGCGAAGGTCAGAGGGTAGCTTTAACTTGGCCTTTTTATAGCTGCCTCAGAAAGGCAGCTGAAATGTGGGAGAGAGAGAATTGGACCTTGAGCTAGATGGATTTGGGCCAGTCCCACCGCTCAGTAGCTTTGGGATGCAGGGGTTCCCTTGACACACACACCTATGCCTCAGTTTCCTCTTTTGTAAGGTCCAAGAAATAATACCTGGCATCCTGGAAGCTGTTGGCCCCAGGACCACAAGATGTGCTCATGTAAGTTGGTTCCTGTCTTTGGGTTTTAGCTCTGCTTCCAGCCTCTGAGCCACCTCTGCTGAGCCCCCGACTCCTCACCTATAAACCAGGTATAATAATATCCGACTCACAGACTTGCAGTGAGGATTAATGAGAAAAGTTACATGAAAAGGTTTGTAAATGGAGAAGTGTTGTGCAATGCAGTGAGGCTAGTATTCTATTTTTTTAATTCTTCAAAGCAGATGACTGTGTGTTCTACCAAATGTGAAGTGCTTTGGCCTAGGTATTGTGGTCTGAGTCCAGCCCTGTGAGTTAGGCCCCTTTCTCTTAGCAAGTCAATGGCTGGAGCTCAGGGTGTGTGATAGGAGTGGGTTGCGGCTGTTTTGATAGAAGCTGATGCTTGGAAAATGATGAATCTGATGATTTCAGGTTTTATCTAGTAGGAAATGAGGAGCATGGAAATTTTTTAAGCAGGAGCAAGACAGGATCAGAACTGTCCATTAGAAAGAATGTTCTGGTAGGCTGTGTGGGGGGTGGCTTGGGGATGGTGATGCTGGGGCAGGGAAACTGACGCACAGTGGTCCTGAGACCCAAGTGAGGGATGGTAAAGCCAGAACAGGCCTGTGTGACCCCAAGGGCTAGGCCCATTGCTATAGCCACACTAATTAATTGAAAACATAATGAGAGACTTTGCTAAGAGCAAGACCCAAGATAAGAGCATTAACCTTTCATAGGGGTTAAATGTCACGAGCAGGAGGCGCAAACTGGTTGAACGTAGTCTCATCCCCCATCCCCCATCCCCCATTCCCCACTCGTCCCAAATGGCCCATCTTTAGCTTGGTAATGATCCCTTTGAAGTCATTAAAGGGGAAAAAAGGCGGGGCACGAACAGATTTGTACTTTGCCGTACTTGTTTAAGCGAATGTCTTTAATGAAGGAAACCAAAGTTTGGCCACCCCCAAAACTGTGCCTTTTGGGATACTGATTTCAAGTCGATTATTAAGAAACAAAAGACTCAGAAAGAACCTTTAGCCCTCCATTCCCTTTCCTACCTAAGAGATTCAGAGGGAAAAACCTGCTTTGGGAAGGACCGCAACGGAATTGCATTAGCGTTAGACAGGAAGACTCCAAGCAGGAGCCTGTGTCTCATTTCTGGGTGGCCTAGCAAAAATGTACCTGACATGTGTGCTCCACTCTTCCTCAATTACTTGTCAATCACCCATTCTCACTTCTGAAATCTAAGATCTCCGTCCCCACCTTTCTCCTTTGTCCAAAATGACATACATACACAATTTTGCCTCCTTCTCTTTGGAATTTTCATGCTCATGTGAATTCCTCACGCACATGTATTAAATTTTGACTTTTCTCCTGTTAATCTGTATCGCTAATTTGATTAGTAAGCCAGCTAAAAGAATTTAGAAGGTGGGAGTATTACTTTTTTTTTTTAGCCTTGACATTATCTAGGCCTTTACTTTCAAGGCCACTTTCTTCCACTTAAGGCGGCCGACCCTCCAGGTAACGGAGGGTGCACTGCCTGTCGTGAAAATCATGATGGGATCCCCGCTGGATGCTTTGGGTGAGGGAACTGCACGATGGGTCCATGGAGGCCAAGACTGACCCCAGCCTCACTTTTGTCGATATATTCCCCCTGGTGTCCTCAGCTCTGGCACTATGACAACTGGAGTCAATATCTGCTCTAATGTGTTTTGGTCTCATTAACATGGACTGGATTAAGCATCCCACATGGGCTTTTCAATTAGGAAGACAAGTTTCTGACAGTGTTTACAAAGGGATTAGATCTCTGCTTAGCATGTGATAGGCTTTGCCTCTCCTTCCTTCCTTCCTTCCTTCCTTCCTTCCTTCCTTCCTTCCTTCCTTCCTTCCTTCCTTCCTTCCTTCCTTCCTTCCTTCCTTCCTTCCTTCCTTCCTTCTCTCCTCCCTCCCTCCCTCCCTCCCTCCCTCCCTCCCTCCCTCCCTCTCTCCCTCTCTCCCTCTCTCCCTCCCTCCTTTTTTCTCTCTTTCTTTCCTTCCCTGTGTTCCTTGAACAAATGAGTTTACCCTGTTTCTCTCTGGGGGAGGTTTGGCCTGATGCACTGGTATGAGTAGGCATGTGATTAGTACATTTAACCGTCCTAGGTGACATTTAACCCAGCTACCTATCCAGGCTTGACTCTACTCCAACCTTTGCTTGCATACCTCCAGCCCCTGGGAGCTCACTACCTCAAGAGCCAGCCCATGTCACTGTTAGAAGGCCCTGATCATAAGAAAGTTCTTCCTGGAACTGAACTGCCCCCCAAAAGAGTATCTCTCACACCCCAGGGCTGTCAAAGCCCTTCTGCTGCTGCTGCTACTCTGAAGTGACCTTTTGTGACCGAGAGACAGAAATCTCAAGCGGCAGGGTAGTCTCCCTTGGTACGAACACCCCCTTCTCACACGGGCTTCTCCTTTGCATGGGGCAGTGCTTGCCTCCCACAGGCACATGTGCACATAGTTTCAATCATGCTGTAAATAGTCCTTTCTTTTCTCTTTTTTTTAAAACATTTTTTAAATATATATTTTTATTGATTTTAGAGAGAGGAAGGGATAGAAAGAAACATTGATAACAGAGAAACATCAACATCTATTGGCTGCCTCCTGCACGCCCCCTACTGGGGATCAAGTCCACAACCCAGGCATGTGCTCTGACTGGGAATCGAACCATCCCTCTTGGTTCATGGGATGATCCTCAACCACTGAGCCATGCTGGCCGAGCTTCTTCTATTTTATTTTATTTTATTTTATTATTTTATTTTATTTTATTTTATTTTATTTTTATTATTATTTTTTTAAATATATCTTTATTGATATTGGAGAGAGGAAGGGAGAGGGAGAGAGAGAGATAGAAACATCAATGATGAGAGAGTCATTGATCGAGCCTGCAACCCGGGCATGTGCCCTGACAGGGAATCGGACCCTGATCGCCTGGATCCTAGGTCAATGCTCCACCGCTGAGCCATGCCCGGCTGGGCCTTTTTTTAAATCTACCATAAACATTATTCCACATGGTATGCCCAGCCTTCAAAACATAGTTGCCCTTTTAAGCACTTCAGAGTATTTCATGTGGAAGCATCATGGCTCGCTTTTTAACAGTTTTTCACAGCATCTTTGTTCAGCTGGCTTTTTACCTCTGTTGAGTAATTTCCTCAGGAGAAATACACATTAATGAGATTCCTGGGTCGTTTGTCTTGATTTGATTGGTACACATTGGTAGATGGCCTTGTAAGACCGCCACCGGGTGCAGGTTGGCACCGTAATAGCTGCGGATTTCACTTTCATTTTAGCAGAAACTTCACCTGGATGCGCTATCCTCTTTTTCATACTTTTTCCTGTTTTATAGGAATAAAGCCATCTTGAGGTTGTTTTAATTTGATGTCTTTCCCTAACGATTAAAGAAGAAAAGAAACAGGAAGAAGAGACATCTTTCCCCCGGTGTGATTGATATTTGTCTTTCTCTGGCAGCAAAGGTCTATTTGTACCCTTTGCTCATTTCCATATTGGGGTATTGATGTTTTTCTTAAAAATTCCAGTGAGCTCTTGGATCGTAAAGACATTAATCCAGAGTCTGTCCTTGTCAGACATTTCCCATAGCGCTTTTACTTTTATTTTAATAGCATTGTTCTTGTTTTCTGCCTGAGGGAACTCACTATTGGGGAAGAGGGGACAACCCTGGGCCCTGACTGCCCAACCCCCACAACTGGCACCTCTGAAGTCCAAAGAAATAATAACATTAATAAAAGCTTTGTACTAGGTGCTCTCAGTGTATCTTCTCTAGTCCTCAAAGCCGCTGTGGCAGAAATGATGCCTATTTTACAGGTGAGAGACTGAGGCTCAGAGAGGTGAAGTCGCTCATTCCAGGTCACACAGCATGCACGTAGAAGGTGGCGAAGGCAAGCATTGTCTCTGGGTCACCTTGCCCTTTTCCACAATATCAGCAGCCTGCAGAGAAGTAAAAAAACATCTGCTGCCAACATCTCCAGGTTTGTAACTTCAGATTCCCCTGGCAGAGGAGAGAATTACCATATTTGGGGGCAATTTACATCAAATTACCATGCACCAGCCAACAGCTGCGCCTGGAGCTGGAGGCTCCTGCACCGAGACGATCACATTGGTACACACGATAATGAAAACCCATGCCTGGGCCTCCACATGCTCCCATAAATATGGTCATTATGATCTTGTTGGCATTGCTTGTTGAATTCCATCTTATAAATTGTTTTTCAGGTGCCTGGGGGAGCTGACTTGGACTCTTCTCATTCCGTTTTTCTCTAAGATGTGACAGTGCTTGGGCTTGCCCGCTCTCCTGACTGTCCTCTCGAACTAGACTGAGGATTCTCAGAATGGCTTCTACCCCATCCTGCAAACATTCGTCAGGTGCCTCCTGTGTGCACGGTGTAGGGGACCAATGGGGCTCTCGGGGCGGCCTTCTCCTTCCCTGTACAGACGGACAAGGCTGCCCAGAGAAGTTAGGAGACAGGAGTGGGGGTTCAAGTCCAAGATAATAAAGGACCCCTTGAATCTCCTACACAGCACCCTGCAGGGGTGCACCTGGGTGGAGACAGGCAGGCCGTGAGTCTGAGTCCTGGCACACTCCATTTCTAGTAGTTAAGGCTTCCTGACTGTAAATAATAGAAACCCTCTTTGGCCAGCTGGAGGATAAGGGTGGGGAGTGAGGGGGTTTTGTATAAGAACACAAGGGATCTCATGAAATCCAAGGGCTGGATCAGGCCCCCCACCAGGACTAGAAGCAGGAAGTGCAAAGCTAATAGGAACCCAGGTGGCTTTTCTCCAGCTCTTGTCTACTGCCTGCAGAGACTCTGATCATCTCTACCTAAAAACGTATGTCGCCTGCTCCTTGGTCTAGGTGGTGGAACATGACACCCAAGGTGCGTCGTTTATATGTTACAAGTACAGCTGTCCTAAAGGTAACTCTCTCTGGTGTATCAATTCTAAATTATCCCAGAAAACCCTATGCCCACCCCCTTGCCTGGTGGAGAGCACCCGGGAGATTCTGAACAAAGGCAGCAGGAAACTAGAACAAGAGCGAATGGATCCTACACCACCCCCCGCGGCTGCCAAGTCCTCCTCTCCTGTCCACACAGCCCTGGGCTCTTGCAAACACTCCCTTGGCTTGGGCCCAGCACTGGGCCTTCTGGTGAGAATTCCTCCCGGGAGCGCAGCCTTCTGGTCCGCTTTCTGCTTTCTTCTCAGGGACTGAGCCGTCTGGCGCCTCCAAGAGATTTCAGGACGGCTCCCCTCCCCCAAGGGACGCCTTTGCCTTTGTCTCCACGGAAGAGGCGGCAGCAGGGGTCAGGGGCTGGAAGAGAGGGAAATGAGGCTGGGCCTTGCCCCCAGGGAGCTCCTGATTGGGGGTAAGGGGTGATAGACAGGGATGCCTTTTGCACCTTTAATGCAAAACCTTTGGGAGCGCAGAGGATGGATAGTTCACTGCCTGGGCTCTCTCGGAAGGAAGGTGGGTTACATGAGCAGAGATGAGGGGGCAGAGCCATGGAAGTGGAGGTGGGAGAGCACTAGGGATTCTGGGGAACAGGAGGTGGTCCAATGTGAGTGGCCCTCAAGAGTGTGGGTGGAAATGATAGGGAAATGGGAGAGGAAGCCAGAGAAGCCCCCAGGGCCAGCCAGATTGTGGAGCATCATTTCTCAGGCAATGGGGAGCCGCTGAAAGTTTTTGAGTGAGGGAGTGGCTTGATAAGTCACTTGAGTGGAGAAGAAATGAATAGGGTGAGGTGAGGTCAGGGGGAGCAACCAGGAGGGGACCCTTGGTGACCTGGAGAGGCAATGGCCATTGGAGTGGAGGAAGCGGGGCACACGCAAAGACTGCTTTCAACAGAAGGTAGAACTTAAGGAACAAGGGACTGATTAGAGGAAGAAGGAGGAAGAAGGGGTCAGGGATGACTTCCAGGGCTCCTGGGTGGCCCTCAGAGGGACAACTGAGTCAGGTAGAGAGGAGTAGAGGGGGGTGGAATCTCTGAGGACAAATGCCTGTGCCTGTCTGGATATCTATGGCCCCACACATGTGGTCAGGGAAGATGGCTTTGCTCTGGGCAGGACTCTGTGGCCTTCTGCTCCTACCCCCTGTCTCCCAAACACGTGTGGGAGGGTTGGGGCAGGTACTTGGGTGGAACACGTGGTTTGGAGCAGGGCCAGGGTGCCGTACCCAGGCAGGCCCGACACCGAAGAGGTTATTTAAGGGAAGAGCGAAGACCTGGAGGGTGGGGTGGGTAAAGGGAGAACATTTATTTTCTTTCCACTCACAGGTGATTCTGACCTTGACTTTTTCCGTCTTTGCAATGTTGACTGAGCACCTCCTGTGTTCCAGGGAGAGGTAGAACCATGGCGGGTTCCAGCCCCAGTCCTTGCCTTTAAGGAAGTCCCAGTCTAATGGGGGGGTGGGGCTTGGCATGAATATAACGGACTCCAGTATGAAGGCTCACAGTGCTCAGTGCCATGAGAGAGGGACAGGGAGAGACAGGTCAGGGAAGGAGTCCTCAAGGAAGTTTCATCCCTGGGACATGGGGAAAGGGGCAGTTCCTGGAGAGGGAAATAGCCTGAGCAAAGGCATGGAGATAGGAGTCTATTCAAGGACACTGGAGCTTAGAAGGACTTGAGAAGGGAGCCAGGAGATGGGAGAACAGGGAAGCAGGTCTAGAAAGGCAGGTTCAGGCAGATGCCAGTGGCCCAGGTTCTGGCTGTGGTGGGAAACTGCAGTGCGGGCTGCAAGAAGGGACAGTGGGGGTAGGCTGAAGGGATGGATGATGGAAGAGTTTCATAAAGGCAGAGGCTGTGGTGGTTGCTGGGCCTGAGGGGTCACTGGGCCTTGGCCACCTGCCTCCCCAGGACCTCTCAGCTTACATTACTGCCTGGGTCCTGACTCCTTTATATTACATCCCAGATCACCCACTCATAAATTCTCATCCTGCCTGGGGCCAGGAGCCCTTAAACAGAGAGCAGCTTTGATTTAAAGACAGGAATGGCCGTAAAAGGGGAGCAAAACTATCTGGAGAAGAACACAGGCTTCCCTGGGGGCAACAATATAATTAAAATGGAGCCGGCTCTTTTCCTGGGATGGAGAAGTCTGGCCCAGGCTCTGCGTGGTCCTGAGAGGCTTCCTAGAGCACAGACAAGGGAAGATCACCACCTGCCACCTCTGTCCACAGGCCAGCACATTCTCAGGTCCAGAAGGAAGGCCAAATTCTGAGCTGCATCGCCTTCCCCCCTCCCCAGCTCCAACCCAGCCCCCTGCTATGTTAAGCAAACATTCTAAGCCTGGCCTCCAAATCCCTACCTGCTAGTAATCATGCCTTTGTGCAATTCCCTCCCCAGGGGTAGGAGTCTGGAGTGGACCTAGTGGCTTATTTCTGAGAGAATGCAGCAAACCTGTGGGGTGGCACTTCCATGATTAGGTTACAAGACTTCCTTTTTGCTAGCAGATCTATTTCCTTCTTGGCTTGCACACTTTGATAAAGCAAGCTGGCACATTGAAGAGGCCCCCATGACAAGGAACTGAGGGTTGTTTTGGACCCACAGCCAGTGAGGAAAGTAGGCTCTCAGTCCAACAAAACACAAAGAATTGAATCCTGCCAGCAAACATGTGAATAAGCTTGGAAGCAGAGACTTCCCCAATTGGGCTGTCAGATGAGACCATAGCCCCTGGGCCAACATTTGGATTATAGCCTCGCGTGAGACCCTGAGGCAGAAGATATGGCTAAGGCATGCCAGGATCTCTGACCCACAGAGACTGTGAGGCAATGTGTGCTGTTATAAGTTTTGGAGTTCTTTGAGCCAGTCAGTTCCTTGCTCTAAATCTCAATGCTCTAAATGCACTAAGTCTCTTGATTTGACTAAACGGGATAATAATACTCTGCACAAGGTCTGTGGTGAAGACCAGAGCCAAGGGCAGATGGCAAAGAGCTTTGTACACTGTAAAATACCACGTATGGGGCTGCATTTTTGTGAATGTGATGATCTCAGCGAGGGGTCAGGGAGAACACGGCCTCATCTCAGCTTCTCAGCTTATAGGCCTGGTGACTTTGTGTAAGTCAGTTAACCTCTCTGGCCTCTGTTTCCTCATCTGTAAAATGGGGTTGTTGGAGGACTAGAGGAAAATGCAGGTAAAGCACCCAGCCTATGTCTGGCCCATAGTAGGCAGTAAAAAAAAAATCATGTTTCTGATCCATGTGGTTATTGTCATTAACCTGACTCTGGGTGATGTGAATAAGATGGACACTGACTCAGCCTTCTGCAGAGGGGCCAGCGCCTGTCATTCCTAAGGGCTCTGGGCCACCAGCTTGATCTCATCTGACTGCAGAGTGTGCCTCTCTGGGGGAACCAGGGCAGAGGGCAGAGTGACCCTGCCCTGGGAATCACCCTCAGCAAGTTAAGGCTGCCTTACTAAGGAATTAGCTGGCAGAGAAGCATTTGAGACGCAGGATGCTGAAGTGGAGCCTAGGTCTGTGGCCCAGTCCATAGTGGAATGGCCCCTGTTTAGTCTGGGTTTCTGACACCAGCCCCAGAGTATTCTGAGGACACCTTTGAAGTCCTTGATGAGAAAGTCAGGCCTTCTGAGCCTTCTCATGGCCTGCAGGTGAGGGGCTCTCTACACCCTCTTGGGCTAGAGTTAACTGGACAGAGCAGAGCCATTGGCTCAGAGAGACGCAGTGATTTACTTGCTCAGGGCCACACAGCAACTTGGTGGAAGAGAAGGGAACAGGAGTGGATCTGCCTGACCTCAAGGCCCATGAAAAAATATCATTCTGCAGGAGCTGAGGTTCTAACGCTGGATTCATTCCTGTTCCTTGAAGAGAGAGGACAACACTGCAGAGTTTAGCACATTTTAATCCTGAAGATTTTGGTCCAAAGGATAACCTTCCTGCAGCGTCAGAACCTGAGTGTTCTGACGATGGCAGAGATGATGACATAGATGCTATTCAGGGTAAAAGTTAGGTTCCAATAGAGAGACAATGATGTGGGAGACCTAACTAGGGTAAGTGAGAGGTGTCAGAGAAGGTGTCTCTGAAAAGGGATGAGATCTAAAGCAGGAACCAACCAGGGGAAGAGTAAAAAAAGAGTCACAGGAAAAGGAAATGGCATGTGCAAAGGCCCTGAGGCAAGAAGGTACATAGTGTGTTCAGGTGATGGAAAGAAAGCCAGTCTTCTTGGAGTCTGGTGAACAAGGGGATAGTAGCTTGAGGCCAGAGTGTGTAGGACCTTGGAAGCCTTGAAAGAAGTTTGGATTTTGCCCTGGCCAGTGTGGCTCAGTTTGTCCTGGGAAGTGTGGCTCAGTTGCTTGGAGCATCATCCCGAACACCAAAAGTTTGTCAGTTCGATTCCCAGTCAAGGCACATACCCAGGTTGTGGGTTTTAGCATATAAGAGGCAACTGATCGATGTTTCTCTCTTTTTCTCTCTCTCTTCCTCTCTCTAAAATCAATCAAATAAATAAATAAATAAATAAATAAATAAATAAATAAATAAATAAATACGTAACTTTCTCTTAAAAAGAAAAAGCTTAGAGTTTATTCTAATTGATTCAATTCTCATTATAAACCTCTGGGTATGTGGGGTAGGGGGAGAGGTAGCAAGGATTTGCTTGGAGATGGTGTGTCCTGAGATTGGAGGATCTGTGGGTCCGGGAAGTGAATGAAGAGATGAGTAAGGTGAGGGAAACTTGTTGGCAAGCGCCAAATGCCCCTGAACATGGTCTCATCAGTTTCCCTGGGCAGCTTGGCTATGGGGAACCTGCTCCAGGTTTGGAAGGGTTGGGACTATCAGTATCCATGGCATCCATCCATGAGCTCTCCAAGGTCCTGCAGGTAATTACTTTGTGATAATTTGTTATAGAGCAACAGAAAATTAATACAGCCCCCTTTCTCCCCAAGAGCAATCCTATCATGTGAGCACCACCTCTGTGTGGCTGGGCAGCTTGTTATCAAGTAAATAAAGTTGCCTTTTCCAAACTGGGCACAGTGAAAAGAGCACTGGAAACCTGGGCTCAGTCACCATGGCTTTGCCATCGAGGTGTGAAAGAGTGGGCAGGTCCCTTCCCTTCTCTTGTCTGGCATGGAGCTAATTCCCATTCCCTTACGTTACCTTGCAGGGGGACAGTGCTCTGCGAACCATAAAGTGGGTGCACTTGTGTAAAGGATGTTCATTATGGTACGAGGATAAGAGGCGAGGAAAGGAGTTGGCCGTCCTAAAAGACCAGACATTCAAATGAGGAGAGAAAAAACATGGGCACAAGGAAAGGTAACATAAAGTAGAAAAGCAACGGGGTGGTGTGCCTAGAGCACCAAAGCCAAGACTGGGGGCCGGGCAGCTCTGCAGTCCAGGGAATGGCAAGTTGCTGGGCTGGACCCATGCCCAGGGCCACGTGGGGGAGGGATGGACATGAGGCTGGAGAGACGGGCTGAAGCCTGGCCTTGCAGGGCATCGAATGCCAGGCAGAACAGCCCAGACTTTATTCTGAAGACAGACCCTGGGGAGCCCTAATGGGAACCCAGGGACTTATTGGAAGGCCACACAGGAGCTGGGGCACAGGACCACCTAGGAGACTGATGTAAGAATCTTGGATCTTGGTGACAGGGAAGGGGGATCCTTGGGTATGTGTGCATGACCCATCTGCTCTTTCTCACTCACAACTATGCCCTGCCAGCTGGTTGACCCTGACAAATCACTTACCCTCTAATCTCAGTCTTTCCTCCAATAAAATGGGGCTGGTAATACAAACCCCGTTAAAGTGTTGTTGTGAAGATCACACAAGAAAACACACATGAAACACTCGACCTGAACTCCCTAAACGCTACCCAAACCACCAGGCTGCCTTCTCACTATCCAGGGACTTCCACCCCAGTCAGGTGGATACTTTATGTCCCCTCAAAAGCAACTTCCTTCTTCAGTTGTCTGTGTATCCTTTCCCAGCAAGGGGTTCGGATATCTGCGTGGAGCGTCCCCATATTCTTCAAAAGACGTGTTTGGAAACAAGAAATTGCTAGAGAGATGATTCAGTCCTTGGCCTCAGATTGTGTCTGGACATAAGCAGGCCCATCTGCAGGTCCTGCGTTGCCAAATTCTGTCACTCTTGCTCCATATGCTCTGAGCTCCCCCACCTTCCCTCCCAGAGCTGCAGTCTGCGTCCGTCTCTCGCTCCACATTGGCTGCTACGCAGAAAATTCAGGGAGGGGGATTGTGGCTCCGGTGGGTAGGGCATCCATGCTCCTCTGAGACAGCTACGGAAACTGAAAGCTGGGGTGGGGGCTGGGCTCCTTTGGGCCCTCTCCCTTCGTGTCCACATAGAGCCAGTGTGTAGCCCTAGAGCTGAGAGGGGCCGAGGGAGGCTGTCAGCTCCTGCTTTGGAGGCAGAGCTCGGTTCTGCAGGAAAGTAACTTCCTGAAATGCCATCGCTGTCATTCACCAGTGCAATCCCCTGTCCTAAAGCGGAATGATGTTGGAAGGCCTCATTAAACCACATCCTTGCCTGCAGGCAGCGTGACTTGGCATTGGAAGTCCCCGCTTCATGCCAAGCTATGGGACCTTGGGTCATCACATAACCTCTCGGAGTCCCCTTTCCTCATTTGTGACCAGCAAGTAGTGATTTCTGTCCTGTTCATGTCATAGGTTGGTTGTTGGGGTCTAATAAGACTACAAATGTCAGAGAGCTTTGGAAACTGTAGAACAGCAGATCTCAAAGTCCCCACTTCATTATTGGCCTGGCTCAGGAAGTCACCTTAAGTGTACTGGGGTCTGTACCACATTGGGCTGTGTAGATATTTCACTGAAAATGGTCTAAGGTTTAAAGATATTCATGCTTTTTTATCTGCGCAAATCCATTTCAAAATAAATTCATGGTGTTCACAGTCAGATTGAAAAAGCAATTTCCCAGGAAGATTTTAAATCTGGGGTGGCAAACTCAAAGCCTGCGGGAGCTAGGCAGGCGATGCGGGTGGGGAAGAGGCTGGGGTGAGGTAGGAAGAGGCAGAGCCGGGCTGTGCTACAGGATCAGACCCTACGTAAAGGCATTAAAAACTAAAGCCTTGTGCTAGCCAAATAAAACACATATGTTAGACAGATCTGGTTCAACACCTGACAGTTTGTAACTGGTGTAAATGTTGGGGGGGGGGGGGGGGGGAAGATTTGGTCTTAACCAAGCTATGCATCGGCCACAGTTTAGCTACTCTGAAAAAAAAGTGTTTGGCACACAGCTATATTCCCAGTTCAGCCTGGGCTAAAAATGGTGTGGTTTCCTTAACCCACTCACTTACTCATTCCACAAATACTCTTTTCCAGGTCCTGTGCTAGGTTTTGTGGACCCAAAGCTGAATCAGAGACTATCTCTATCCTCGGGGGGAAGGGGGCATGGGTGTGAATGCCTCCATGGCACAGTTCCCCAGCATTCTGTGGAATTCGACTCAATGAGATAACAGGCATTCCATGAGAAAAGTGGTCCAGGGTCACTTAAGAATGAGAAGCATCAAGTTAAACATATTCCTTCACTGCAGGACTTCTCAGAGCCTTTACTATGCTGATGTGTATTACACATTAAAGGACCTGGGCCTGTCTGGAGTCCCTGATGGGCTTGGACGTTGCAACCTATATTGGGGGCAGTGAGTGAGCATATGTGCCCCCCTCTCAGGTGTGGCTGGGTCAAGAACCTGGCTGCACTTAGACTGGGGGGTGCCTCCTGATGAGGGGTGGGTTGAGAGGGCACCTACTGCCTTCAGAGTTCTGCAGTGGAGTGCTGAGGGGACAGCCTTCAAGGGGTGGATTTCACTTCCTATGGCAGCAGGAGAGCCTGGAAGGGTTGAATCCAGGGGTCCTGGGTCCCATTTGCATTTAAGGAACATGACTGCTAGAACAGCCAGGGTCCTGTGCACAGGAATGCTGAAGCCTACCCATGTCGGTTCCTGGGTTTTATTACTAAGAAAGTACAAGCTTTGAGCTCCCTCTCTGCCAACCAGTGTGAGGAAGCGTCAAACAGAGCCTGCAGTTACATTAACTGCAGTTAATGAGGGCCTGCCTTCAGCTTTCAGCCAGGGCCAGCTCTGATTTCTGTGAACAAAACGAGAGGTTCAGGACAGATCTGAAAACCAAGCTCCTGCTCTCTCTTCCAACCCTCCCCACTCTGTCTGTAGCTTCTCTCTCTCTCTCTCCCTCCTTTTCTTCCTCACTCCCTCCCTTTGCAATATAATATACATAAAGTCAGTCCAGACAGGGACTTGACACCTCTTTGCTCAGGAAATCCCCACGGTGAGGGGAGAATGAATTGCACCTGGTCCAGGATAATCTTTCACAGAATTAGGATGGAAGCATGTTCATGGGAAAACACAAGTAAAACAAATAAACAAAAAGACCTCAATCTCCTTTCAAAACATGCTTCATGAAGATTATCCCCAAGATCAACATCTCGATCCAATTAAAATTGATCCTAAAGTTGCCTCCAAAGTGTCCTCTGTGACTCCCTTTATGTTTGTTCAGTTTCAGATACAAAGTCTTATACCCATGGCAGAAAGGGTGAGAAAACCCCACTTTCTTGGCAAGTCAAGTCCTAAGAAATAGACTTGGAGGTAAGAAAGTTTACATTGGAAGAATCAGAAAAATTGGGAAGCAAGAAAGGAAAGGTATGTATGTATATATGATATATAATATGTGATATATGATATGTGATATGTTACTTAAGGTGTACTCAACCCTCTGCTGCGACTGCGTTTCCATGTGGCTCTCCCACCCATCGCATAACCCATGTTGTCTGTGATCCAGGGAGTCCAAGGGACTCTCCAAAGGCCAAAGGGGCAATAAAAGGCAGTTTTACGGTATGTATCTATTGATTTTAGGGCCAGTCTATTCTGTGTCTGGGATGGACCTCAGATCTGGAAATTGGGGGGTGGGCGGCAGGAAAAGGAGGTTTGACTTGAAGGAACAGCAGGACGTGCCTGCTGCTGCCTCTTTGTGACAGAAGGAAGAGGGATTCTCCCTACAGACAGGCCTCTGGGATCTCTTTCCTTCACTTTGTCCCCTTTAGCAGCCCCTGGCCTGTCAGTCTGTAGGGGATATGTCAGCCAGCAATCCAGGAAAAACAAAACTGGAGCCTTGCCCCCAAACACTCTGCAGGACAGGTCCCCCAGACGTCAGCAGTCCCGCAGGAATCTGCTTGTTCAGGTCGGTCATAAACAGCAACAGCCTGCTCTGCCATGTGATTCAAGAGCAGGGCTCACATTTTGTGGAAAGTTGGAGGAGGTGATCATTCACGGGAACTCTGGCTTTGACCAGGCCAAGGCTACGGAGAGCATCTCTTCCCAAGATTACATGGATGTCTCTTACTTTCATTCGCATCCTGTCTTTGGTCTGTGGGTTAAAGGAAGGTTGGAACCAGTAGAAGCCTCCTACAGGAAGCCTTTCTCTTCTTTGGGGTTTAAAGGATTGCTGACCCCACCAAAAACAGATGATTCAGGGCTGTCTCCAACCTTCCCATGGAGGCAAAGGAAATGGAAAGTCTCCATAGACCTCGGAATATGGGGTCTGAAAGGAGGGAGGTCATGGCCCCACCTTGGTCACTCTTGGACATCGTGATCCAGGTCCAGCCAGCACCAAGCATGCACTCCTGTAAATGGGTGGCGGGTGACTGTGCACGCAGGAGCGATGCTGCGAAAACGTGTGCTCGCCTCAGCAGTTTCCAAGGTCACGGCTACTGCTTTTGCGACTGTTTATCTAACCCAACATTTCCCCATCCATCTTTCCCTGTGGTTCGTTAATGGGTATCACGCAGAGAGAAAGGAGGTTTCTGGGGTGAGATGAGGTTGAGCAAAAGCTGAATTAAGAAAATTAATTAGGTTTCCTTAACTGAAAGATTGAATAAGGGGGACATCACAGAATGAGGGGAAGGAGCATGGAGAGTGGACACCCCCAGGCTGCTGAGGTTCCTAATGGCCAGGGCAGGAGGGAGATGCTGGGCTCTAACTGCTACTGCTTCTGTTTCCTGGGGTGCCTTTGCCCCAGCCCCTTCTTCTGAGTTGTGTATCATTGTGGATTAGATTTGGCTGCAAATAACAAGACCCTGTAATAGGATGTACAGGGTGGGGTAAAAGAAGGTTTACAGTTGTTTGCATGGACAATAATATCATAATAACACAAGAATAAACTCATTTTATGTATTCAAAGCTGTAAACCTACCTTTGCCTCACCCTGTATTTTTCTCTCACATTAAAATAAATGGGAGGCGGGGGGGGGGGGCAGTTCAAGGCTGGTAGGGCAGAGACATGGTATCAGGGGCCCAGTTTTCATCTAGTGTAGCAGATATCACTGCCAAAATTAAACTTTTCCCCCTCTAATCTAAGAGACAGGTGGCACAGAGTCACCTTTGTCACCCTCAAAAGGTTGACTTCTCTTCAAGGCGGGGAAGTTCTTTGTGCGAAAGTCCCCCTCCCAACACCACTGAAACATTATAAGCCAGCCCCTGGGTGGGTGGGCACTGGGCTTTTGTGTCTGAGGGCAGGAGGGTCCTCAGGATTTGAGCCTCCCCTTAAGCCCCTTTCTGACCCTAGTTGCAGCCCCCAGTTGGTGCTGATAAACAGAAAAAGGAAAGGATGTGTGGCCTGCCCTGTGCAGTAGCCAGAACAGAGGACTCAGCCCGTTCACATCTCAAGATACTCACCAGGGCACCTGGTCCCCACTTAGCACAGCTTCACCCGCCACCCTAGTCTCGTATAGTCATTGGATGGGTCAGGGCATGACCGGTTTGTACTCCAGAGATGACACTCTGGCTATATGGGGACCAGAGGTAATCAGGTGTCCTCTGTATTCCTGAGATGACCCACCAAGACCAAGCCACCAAGTCAGTGTTGCCCTCACTCCACTGCTCACAGCCAGGGGTGCCTCACAATAGTATCTCTGGGCATTATGTGACTTAGGGAACAGGAACTGAGCTCCTCATGCTGGTGATGGGCTGGTGCACACCAGAGAGGCTTCAGTTGGGGGAAAGGAGGACTCTGGATACCCCTGTGCAAGGTTATTTCTTTAATTATTATTCCTCTGTTTCTGTTGTATAATAGACAACCCCTAACACTTAGTGGCTTAAAACTTAGTGGCTCAGAATCCTCATGATTTATTATTGCTTACAATTCTGTGGAGTGGCAATCTGAAGGCTTCTTCTGCAGCACTTTTAATATCTTAACCTAAGTATTTTTTTTTAAATGTTTTAAATCACTCATTTGCATGGCTGCGATCACCCGACAGCTCTCCTGGGACTGGCAGGTCCAGGGTGGCTCACTGACACGCCTGGCAATGGTGCTGGCTGTTGGCTGGGTGCCTCGATTGTCTTTCACACCCTCTCACCCTCCAGTAGGCTACACAGAGCCTCTTCACGACGTGCTGGGCTCGGGGTTCAAGGGCTAAAGTGGAAGCTACAAGGCCTAGGCTTAGAAGCCACAGAATGCCACTTCCACCGCATTCGGTTGGCCAAAGCAAATCACAAGGCCGGCCTCGACCCAAGGGGTGGGAAACAGGCTCTATCTCTTGATAGAAGTGTCAGGGTCACATTGCAGGGGGTGAAGACACAGAGGCATGACTGCGTGGGGGCCATTTTTAATAATCTATCACACTCCCCTTTGAGAAATTCTATTATCTGCAGAAGAATAATAGACCCTAGGTCTTTCTTCCACAATTCTTATCTATCTATTATACCTTAATCTGGCTTTATATTCTCTGGGTTCCAGAAGAATGTATCAAGAGCATATTATATACAGTTTACTCATTCGATTTTCTATGGTGTCCACTCCGACTTTCACTGGCTCTCTTACCTTTTTATTCAGCAATTATGCTTTTCATTTGAAAACAAGTTTGTATTATTTCAGACCAAGTCTTTATATAAGTGCAACGTCTTCCTGAATGTACCTGAAAAATGCAAATTAGAATTTTATCAAAGTTTCCTTCAATTTCTTGCAAATCTAATTCCTCTGATAGAGGCTCTCTCTTTTTTTTTAAACTATTGAATCTCTTCATATCTGATGATCTTTCTCTTTGTTCATCTCAACAGATGGGGAAGTAAGTTTTGTTCAGAATTGAGAGCCGAGGTGGGTTTGATCGCAGACTGTGTGACTCTTCAGTTAAATCTTTAAGTTCCAGATAAGCTAAGAAGGAAAAAAATTGGATTTGCTGTCTATTTACCTTTCCCAGGGTAGAGTTGCCATGGGATTTGAGAGGAACAGTCAGAAGGAGCCACATAGCACCAAATCTTTTATGATTTGTGGGGCCTGGAATACAGGCTTCCTGACTTGCACACCGGCCCTCGCTGGAGGCTGGGGACGGGCTCTCCCCTTTGCTGAGCGGCTGGGCCATGGCCCAACACTCAGTCCTGGCCCCCGCTGACCGCCAGAGGTGCCAGCAGGGTTGGGATGTCAACTCCTCTCCTTTGACGTAGCCTTTCCTCTCCTGGAGAACTTGTCACTGAGTTTGAGGAGGTCAGGGAGACACTTACAGGGCCCTTACTCTTCAGATGAGATTTTGTTTTCTCACAGCTCTGCCCGCTCCAGTTAGCCTCCCCTTTTTATACTTCGTCTCACATAAATGTCTCAGACTCCGGCAAGCGCCAGCTCTGTCAACGGTCGTCCATCATACAGGCTGCTCCCTATTTTACTTCCCTTTGGCCGATGTAATGGGGGTTTGGAGGGTGAGGAAAGGAGTGGGGAGCTCCACCGTGGCTCAGGTGGCCCTCTTGTTCCCCTTGGAGACAGGAAACCGGGGCTGGGTCCCAGGCGGGGTGCAGAATTAGAGCTGTAAGTGCTCCCTTCCCACCTGAGAGGCTCAAAGCCTCCATGAAAGTGAACGAGACAAAATCCACTCAATTCTCACAGAGGAAGTCCGCAGGTAAGCTTATAGTGCAAATTGCCCCCCAAAAGTAATAACCCTCAACGAATGAGGCAGGGAACACAACAAATGCAGAATTAGTCCAGCAAGTGCTTCGGATGATTGAACATCTGATTAAGGTCATAAAGTATTTAATAATAATAAAAGACATTAAAAATACTGAAGACAAATAAAACAAAACAGTATAGATGAGTTAGATGTTTAAAAGAATCGAGTGGGACTTTTAGACCTTAAAATATATTCTTGGCAAATTTAAAACTCAGTGGATAGACTATTAAGCACTGTGAGGAGAAGCAGGGAAATGGTCAATAAATCGGAGGCTACTACCCTGAATGCAATACTGTCAATTAAAGAGACTGAAACTGTCAAATAGAAGTTGAGAAGACAGAATGAGTAGTTTCAACACACTTTTAATAGGCACGTTGTAAGGTTAGAGCTGAGAGGCATTGGCAGAGGCACTGTTAGGAGCATGGCTAAGAATATTTGATAAGTGATCAAAGACATGAAACCTCAAAGTAATGACTTGAGAATATTCAAGAATTGATGAAAAGCAAAAATTGTCAGATTCAGTAAGCACAACCAGGACCCAACAAGAGTCTTTAAAATCCTAAATATATCAGAGTGAAACTACAGAAGACCAAAGACAAGGAGAAGATCTTTAAAGAGACTTCTTGGAAATGACAAGTAAAGGACATCAGACTTCTCAGCGGCACTAATAAAACCCACAAGACAATGAAAAGTAATTACCACCCTAGAATTCTGTGACTCACTCTTCCACTCAAACAAAAAAATTTAAACTAAAACTAATTAGAATTTAAGAGCAGTTGAAATAAAATCATTTTTCAGACAAATGCTTAGAGAGTTTACCACCAACAGACACTTTCTGAAAGATATATGCTATGATATACTCTAGGAAAAAGGCTCACACTCAGAAAGAAAAAATAAGATGTAAGGAACCATGTGGAGGAAAGAAATAGTAAACACAGTTAAATCTAAATATGTATTGAATGTATAAAATACTACTAAAATCTGAAAGATACAAAAATAAGGTGTGAACTAAAATACTGGACAATAACAAGGTAGGCGAGGTATGATAAATTCAAGGTGTGCTAAAGTCCTGAATTTTAGGGGAAGAAAGTGTAGATAGTAATTAACTTGATACTATCCAATATGCATATTTAAGAAAATCAAAAGTAAGCAATAAACAGAAACAGGATGTATCATCTCTTAATGAGTGGAGGGGAAACATGTAATAAAAAAAGATTCGATTATGTTAGATGGGCCAGGTACAGAAGCCCAGGAACAGAAACTAGGGTACAGAAACTCACCAGAGCAGGAAGCCTCGATGCCTAGCAAGGGGTGAAACTGGGAAAAGAGGAACTTTGTCCCCAGGGTAATCTATCCTCTCCTCCAGTGGTTTAGACAGCCCCCCCCCCCCCCCAAGCATTTCCTCCCTAAAGATAAGATCTAGGCCTCAGTTATATTTCAGCTCCAGGCCCAGATAAGCAGGGAAACACAACAAGTGGCCCCTGGCTGCCTCAGGACCAGACACACTGACTAATGACCCGCCCTGGCACCAACCAATCAGTGGAGACCAGGACCCTGAAAGGGCACACCTGGGAGGCTGATGAATAGTCTATTAAAACCCTCCCCTGAGAACTCCCCTAAGATTTCTGCCTGAAAGAAAGAGATAAATATGCTCAGGACAAAGGACCTTGTGTGCCCTCCCCTTCCAATATGAAAGGTTAATGGTCGGTGTTGTGCGGGCAGGCTAAATAGCCATCTCAGACGGGTGAATAAAGAAAAATTAAATTTATTAAAAGAGGGTGGAGATATCCAAAGGGAAGGGCTACACAGCACTGAGCCAAAGGGTACTGGGTCCATGGTGTCAGCAAAAATACACTTAGGACAGTGAAACAAGGAAGAACATAGAAAAAGGAATAGGAGAGCCCAGGCTGGGCTGCTTTGACTCACTGAGAAGTCAGAGAGAAGGGCCTTGGAGACAGGTTCAGGGGGTAAGCCCAGGACGAGCTGCTGCTGCCCATTGCTCCCCTGGTTGCAAGTCTCCTGGGGTCTCCTCGGACAGACGGAAATGGCGCTGTTGGCTCTCCTGGTGGGGAGCATGCACTGGGTCCTTGGTCCTGAGCGTATTTGTCTCTTTCTTGCAGGGAATCTTAGGGGAGTTCTCAGGGGAGGGTTTTAATAGACTATTCATCAGCCTCCCAGGTGTGCCCTTTCAGGGTCCTGGTCTCCACTGATTGGTCAGTGCCAGGGCGGGGGGTCATTAGTCAAGGTGTCTGGTCCTGAGGCAGCCACAGAGCTACTTGTCTGGTTTCCCTGCTTATCTGGGCCTGGAGCTGAAATACAACTGAGGCCTAGATATTATCTTCAGGGAGGAAATGCTCAGGGGTTCTAAACCTCAATATGCTAGAGGAGGGTAGATTACCCTGGGGACAAGGTTCTTATTTCCTAGTTTCACCCCTTGCTAGGCATCCACGGCTTCCTGCTCTGGTGAGTTTCTGTACCCTAGTTTCTGTACCTGGCCCATCTAACAAGATTACACTAACAGAAGGCAAAAAAGCAAGAAAAAGCAAAAATAAATAAATAAATAAATAAATAAATAAATAAAGCACTCAATAGATAAATAAATAAATCCAAGAAAATTGATAGTAACAACTATGTAAATAGACCAAAGTCTCTGATGAAAGAATAAAAATTCTCAGATTAAAATTCTTATCAAAAGCTCTATGCTATATATTCTAGGCAAATATTGACCAAAACAAAAGTGGTATAGATATTTAGACAAATATTTGTTAGTGCCAAAAGGATTGTTAAGGATAAAGATGGTCATTTCATGATAAAAGGAAACAAAACATAAGAAATATATAAAGTCTCAAGTTACATAAAAACTCTAAGGCAGGGGTAAGTTTGGTGAATTAAAGGGACAGAAAGATGGCCAGTGTGGCTCCAAACTGCCCAATCCAAGGGCATCTTCTCCTCTCTCTATAACCTCTCTCATTGTCATCCATCCACTGTCACCTACAAGCAAGGACTTACTTCCAAGAGCCCTTCCCTAGACCGTATGCTGGCCATCTCCAGCAGGGTCCCAGGCGCCTCACACCCAACATGCCCAAAGCTATCCTCCTCACCCTCCCCCTCCTCCACAAATACACTCTTCTTCCTGTGGTCCAAGTCTGTGTGGCGCTGTCATAATCAACGTATCACCCAAGCAGAAAACTAGGAGCCTTCAAGTGGACCATAGCCCAGTGTCCACAGGTCTTTGCACGGCAAGTCAACACTGCAAGCCAAATGGTGTTTGGAAGAAGGCTTGGAGGATAGGAATCAGCAAGAAGAGTTAGAGTATATTCTCTTACATTTTTGTAATTTTTCTAATTATAAATAATCCAAATAAAAAGAAGTGGGTATAGTAAATCTTAAGTCACTCAAGATCCCAGTTCCTCAAAGGCAATCACTGTAAGAATGTGCACCCTATTAAATGCATACAAGCTATAGGTATATCAATATTTACATTTTAGATGTTTACATAATTGTGACTATGTTGTATATATTGTCCAGTTTGTTGCTTTGATCACTTAATATATTTCGATGTCTTTTCATATTAATTCTTTTTTAACATGTGCATAATATTTCATTTTATGACTATACCTTAACTCATTTAACAAATCTAATGGATATAGAAAATGTTCTAAATTTCCCCCTTGAAGAAGCAACTGCAGTGAGCCACTTTGGATGTGTATCTTTGTGCATCTGAGTGAGAAAATATGCAGAATAAATTTCTAGAAGTGGGATGTCTGGGTCAATGGGTATTCGCATTTTAATCTTTGATGGATGCTGCCAGACTGCTTTTAAACTGCTTTCTCAATTTACCCCCTTGCCAGTGGGTATATATTTTCCTACCAGCTCACTAGCATTAAGCATTATCAATCTTTAAATGTTTTGCCAATCTGATAGGTGAAAATATATTTTTGTTGTTTTAATCTAGTTTGAGCACTGTGTTCCTCTATCTCTTGTTAAATGGATTTCTAGTTCAAGTCTTCTGCACATTCATTATTGGGTTGTTTTCTTTTTTACTGAGTCGTAGAAAGTTCTCTATCCGTTCACACTATTAACCTTTAGTGTGTAATAAATGTTGAAAATGTTTTTTCCTCAATTTGTCATTTGTACTTTAGTTTTATTTATGATGTCTTTTGCCACACAGAAATTTTAAATATTTATGCAGTTAAACCTTTTCTCTCGTGATTTCTGGCCTTATTTTTTTCACCACGTGGTTTTTAATGATCTGTTAATGATTTTACTCTCTAGTTAATCACGGCTTCCTCCAGGGCAGAGGCTGCCTCTTCTGAAGGTCTGCAAGATCCCCAGCCAGAAATCACTCACCTCCTCAGCCTTGGCTATGATAAGTGCTCAATAAATAAACACGCTTTAAAATTTTATTGAATCGACAGAGTTCAGTGTGCTATAAAGCAAGCAAGCAGAGAAAATTTAATTCTAAGACGGAGGACGAGGGGAATGCTCTAAGGTAAGTCAGCCTGCAAAATAAAAATGCACGGTGAGTCAGAAAGCCTGATTTCAATCAGTAGGGGGAATAAGCTCAGGGTTAAATTCGGCTGGCAATAAAAAATTATTAAAAAGATCATGAGAAATAGGTTCTACATTTGTTTCATGTTAAAAGCTGTCTTATCACAGACTTATCTGCTTTCAGAATCAGAGTTTAATATGGAAGACTCAGAGTTCAATATGAAAACAGTCATGGCTTAATACAAAAAGTCAGAATTTCATGTAAAAATAAAGCGTGGGGAGCCCCGATGATCACCATATGTCACATGATGACCCACTTTAACGCGGTAACCACCCTGTGCCTGTTGCAGGACACGTGGGAGGAGGGAAGACAGGCCCTCCCGAGAGCCGCACACCCTCGCCCCCAAATGCTCTCGCCGTTTATGCCCTTACTGCTGCCTCATAGCACGGGGAGCCCCATGACTCTGCGGAAGCCCCTTGGCCTCAGTTCGGCTCCTTTAAAACCAAGGGGTCACTGGGTGATCTTGGCTGCAGCTGCTAGGCCGACAGAGGTCAGGGGGCCTGAGAGCCTTCCTGTGAAATGATTTCCAGGGCCCTGCCTTGGTGGGGTTCCCTTGCGATTCGATCGGAGGTGTGAAGGCAAACCCATCACAGCTGTTACCAGCTGTTCCGTGAGGCCGCTCTGGGAGCCCCCGAGAGTGACAACACCGATGTCTGTATGAGTTAAATTAAATTCCAGGGTTGGGTGTGAAGCTGGAACGGGCCCTGATGTGTTTATCTCTCTGCTGCTGGGCTCCTGAGGGGCCTACCGCTCAGCTGAGATAGGAGGGAAGGGGAATGGAGTGGAAGGGGCAGTCTTCTCTCTTTTATTATGTCTGGTTTATAATCATTTTATTATATAAACCATACCCTGGTCACTTCCTAAAAAGACTCAAGATAATTTATTAATTCGCTTGAATAACAGGTACTCTCTGCCCACTCTCTGCCAGACCCTACAGTGGAGATAAAAATGGGGGAAAATGAATCCCGTGTCTTCCGTGGCATTATAGAGGCGCTGGGTGTACAAGGGCTCTGAGGACACAGGGGAGGGAGTCAGCAGCCTTGAGGGTCCAGAGGTGAGCCTGGTGGGGAAGACAGAGGGGAAAGGAAGTGACAATTACTTGAGTGTCTTCTAAGAGGCAATGTGTCATACTGATGAAGAGCAGGAGCTTTGGAGACAGATAAGACCGGGTCCAACTTCTCTCAGCCTCAGTTTCCTAGTATGCAAAGTGCGATAACAGAACTTTCCTTATTGAGTTGTTGGGGAGATGGAATGAAGAATGCCTCGAAAGCACTGAGCGTGCCGTCCAGCAAGTAGCAAGTGCACAATGCGTGGTCACTATTACAATGATCGCGCACTCGATCACCGAGAGGGGCCTTATCATCAAAGATTGCATTGTATTCATTTTACAGATGAGGAAACAAAGGCTCAGAGAGCTTATATCATTTCCCAAGGCTACACAGCTTGGACGGGGCAGAAGCAATATTCTAACTTCAGAGCCCATTTTCTTTCCACTGCTCCGATGCCTCTGAAGGAAGTTTCCCCAGAAGACCTGGTATGGGAGTTGAGTGACAAAGAATGAAAAGAAGTTCCTCTGTGGAGGTGAGGCCCAGTGAGAATGCCAGGCAGAGGGAACAGCATGTGCTAGAGCACAGAGGCAGAGATGGAATGAGGTCTGGGGTGGGGGTGGGGGAGAAGCTCGGGAGGCTCTGGGTTTCTGAAGTTTCTTTTGGCAGAGATGGATGAGGCAGAGGCCGTGGAGGTAGACCAGGTGGGGGACTCCGTGATTCCAACTTGTTCTCTGCTCACCTTGAAGTTGAAACCGCACAACAAACAGGAATTAGAACTACCTTCGTCCCATCTTCTGGGGACTGCCTGATGGCCCTGTGAGTCCCTGGTTCCCATTTGACCAATATTATGTTCATTGCTGGAGCCTCCCTGAGTTTCTTTCTCTGCTATGGTTTCCCCCCAAACCCAAGAGATTTTGTGTGTGTTAGTGGGTGCTTTGTTTTTAAATCAACCGCAGAGAGAATCAAGATAAAGAGGGAAATCTCTCACACCCTGACCTCAAACCACTCACCAGGGTTTGCTGTAGGGGCTCCAGATTAGATAAGATCTGAGTAGCATTAGGCTCTGGCTCCGGAGGAGGAATTTCCTAGCCTGATTGGAAAGATAGCCAAATTCAACATTACCGTCAAGCTGAACTTCAAGTGGGTCAGGGCTTCCATCAGCGGCAGTACCAAGGGGTAGAGGAGGGTTTTAGCACCCTCGGCATCTCCACCAGCCTGTCCCCATTCTTTGGTGGCCGTTCAGTTTTTATAAATTGAGTACAAGTATTTTTTTTGTTAGGTAAAATCATTTGTGGTAGCCAGAATTCTAGGATGACCCTCAATGATCCTCACCCTTGTAAAATCCCCTCATCTTTGAGTGTGGGTAGAGCCTATAAATGCAGTATCACTCCTGTGATTATGTTATATTATACGGCAAAAGGGACATTTTGCTGGGTGGTCCTGACTTCAGCAGGTTATCCCTTTAAAGGCAGAGCATTTTCTCTGGGTGGTCACAGAAGAAACCAGTGAGACCTGCCCCCGCTGGCCTGGAAGAAAGCAGGCTGCTGTGCTGTGAACTGCCAACCCGCAGAGGCGACCTCCAGTTGCTGACAGGGGTCTCCAGCTGACAGCGAGAGAGAAAACAGGGATCTCAGTCTTACAACCTCAAAGAGTCTAATTTGGCCAACAACCTGAACGAGCTGGAAGTGAATCCTTCCCCCAGAGCCTCCAGCAAGGAATGCAGCCTGGCTGACCCTGAGCAGGGAGCCCAGCCCTGCTGTGTATGCTCAGACGTCTGACCTACAGAGCTGTTTGCCAATAAATAGGTCTTGCTTTGAGCTGATAAATTTGCCGCAATTTGTTACATAGCAATAGAAAACTAATACAATGATTCTCATACGGATATAAAAAGAACATGTCGATTGTTGTACTTAACTCATTAATTAATGGGGGATCCATAAGCTGTAACAACCCTTTAGAAAAATGAGCCACAGAACTGCACATGTGGGCGTTCAGGAGTTTTGAAATGGATACAAAAGTAGTCAGTATCCACAAGCAAAAATCATTGCCATTCCAATGGGCAAATTAATTTGCGCTTCTATGGACAGGAATCAACACATTATCAGTTTTCTACAATTAATAAAGCTGTAAGTGGCTCTAAAACAATGAAAGGAGCAGATAACCTGTAAGAAAGGGTTATCTAAAAGGATCAGCTAAGAATTATCTAGAAGTTACTAGAAGGACTTCCAATAATTTTTATTGCGCAGTTTAAAAGACTTTCACAGTTTTTCCTTGTAAGTGGAAATGAAGCTTCAAGATAGACCACCACTGCCACATCCCTCACCCACAGCATTGCCACCACTAAACCCTGTCACATAGGGATTGTGGAGTGGCCACCGGCTGGCATTCAGTGAGGCCAAGGGCTGGAGGGGCTCAACCTCACCTTGGCGGTTTACATCCTTTCACGTCTGTTACCTGGCTCAGGATCTGTCTTCTCACAATACCCCTCTGGATAAAGAGAAACAGGTAACAGTTACCCCCATCATGTTGCTAAGGAAAGTGAACCCAGAGGAGGGGGAACGAGCCCAGGGTCACTCAGGGAATCAATGGCAGGTACAACTCTGGATCCCCTCCCTCCTCATTCAGGGCTTCTTTCCACACCCCTGCTCAGGTGGGCGAACCTTCTGTTCCCCGTCTTCTTCTCTCCTATGTGGTAGGCTGGTCTCCCCTCCACACTGAAGGGGTTATAGATCCTGACTTGGGGACTAGCTAAGGCCTCAGATGCCCCATGTGTGTCCTGTCTGCAGACTGCCATCCCAGGCCTCTGCAGAGCCTCCCAGACCCAGCACCCCCAACCCCCAACGCCCCCTTTGTGCACTGAACACACTCACGCCAGTCTTCTTTTCTTTTGCTCCAGCAGCCTGATAGCCCCAGAACAGCGCCCAGACAGGACTTGCCCAAACCTGCTGTTCCAGGGCCACCTGCTCTGCCTCCCGGGCTGCCCACCCTGGCCACCCGCCTCTGTTGGCTTCCCACTGGCACACGGGCTGGGAAGTCATCTGGGAGGCCAGGCATGCCAGTCTGCCGGAGCCTCTCCCCAAACCCTCCTCCTGACCAGTGCCAACTGCTAGTGTGGGACAAGCCACGGATGCCAGGTCGGGCAGCTGGCTGGCAAACTGGCCACCTGCTCGACTCACAGAGTGTAAAGTTTTTGTCTTGCTTTGCCTTTTGAGTCCTGGAGCTGAGACTCAGCTGAGAGGTTTTGGAGAGAGGCTAGTGCAGCCCTGCCCTGTCCAGGCACCGTCACTGAAGCCCAGAGAGGAGCGAGGCCCTGTGAGGGCTGTGCTCGCCGCCTGGGGGCCTGGGGCTACATTGGCTCTGCCAGGTCAAGCAGCGGTTTAGTCCTGAGCGCCCTAATGGTCTGCTCCGTGGGGACCCCTGTGGGTGCAGATCCCCGGGGAGTGGGTGCAGGCTGATCGAGGCTTTGGATTTGCTGAAGAGGCAGAATGGCTGGAGAATCTGAGTTTGGAACCAAGTGTCAGCTCAGCTGTGTGACATCAGTGCCTGGGTTTCCTCACTCCGTGTCCCCTTCCCTGTCCCTGTGGCTCATGCTCCAGTTCCGTGAAGGAACCACCTGCTGTTTCCCAACCTTCTTCCGCCTCCCCGAGCCCTCCGAGCCCTCGGTCCTCCTGGCCCTGCCGCCTGAGCTGCCCTCTCCCGGCCCCTGCTTGTTCAAGGTTCGGGACATGCTCCTGCGGATCTCTGCTCCCCTCCTGAGTGTGTTCACCGTGGAGCTGCCCTGCCGCTTTCTGCACCCTCTTTTCAGGACCCGGCACCCGGTTCCTCTCTGCATTCCCTGTCTACCTGCCCTTGGCCTGCGCGCCCCTCGGGGACAGCGGCCTCGCCTTCTCTGCCCATCGCTGCCGCCTGGGCAAGGCCGGGCGCTCCTTCGGGGTCTGTGAAACGTTTGCTGAGTGTGGGCTGCACTCAGGAAACAAAGGGCGCAAATATCTTCAGTAAGGTTTACTAAGGCTTTCGAAAGCATCAAATGTATGTAATTATGGAGAAACATATGGAAATAATACAACTAAACTTAGAAATTTACCTTGGTTAAAAATATCATAATATAGAAATGAACTTAAAGGCTGTTTAATGAGTCACTGATCTTAAAATGGAATCTCGTTTTTAAACATTTTAAGTACATCCTGTTTATTGAAATTGTAATAACTTTTTTAAAAGGACCAGATGCTTTGGGCAATTCTTGAGCAGGAATATTTTTGAAATTTGTTAAACCTTTTTTTCAAAGAGAGAGAAAGAAAGAAGGGAAAAAAGAAGGGAGGAAGGAAAGAAGGGGGGAGGGAGGGGAGAGGGGAAGGGAGGGAAGAGGGGAGGGGAGAGGGGGAGGAAAGGGAAGGGGGAAGGGAGGGAAGGGGGAGGGGAGGGAGGGAGGGAGGGAGGGAGGGAGGGAGGGAGGGAGGGAGGGAGGGAGGGAGGGAGGGAGGGAGGGAGGAAGGAAAAAGTTGTCAGAAACAGCCCTCTGATTTCCTCCGTGGGGCTCGTCATACTCATCAGGCCACGGGGCAGTCGGTGCCACCTGCCTGTGTCTTAGCTCCTTCATCAACTCCGGAGCTGGGCGCTGTAATGAGAGGAGTGCTGGGTGTTGGCAAAGGGTCACTGAGTTATCTTTCAATTACCCTGAACCCAGCAGTGGAGAGAAAGCTTTCTCTTTTCGGTTGTCAGCAGGGAGAGAAGTCTGGGACGCGTGCTCGGCGGGCTTTTGATGCCAGGCTGGTCTGCAGCCTCTGGGTACCGACAGGCGAAGCCGAGTCTCTTCCATCTCGAAGCCTCTGTTTCCAAAACGAGGGTGCTGGGCCCGATGAGTCCAAGCTCACTTGCCACTTTCATGGGCTGTGACCCCGCCTCAGGCAGCTGATTGTGAAAAAGCAGAAAGATCACGTCAGGGCTGGAGAACGGCCCAGTGCCCAGGCTCTCTAAGCGACACTTTCCTCTCTCACAACTTCCCCAAAGCTACAGGGCTGGACGACTGGGCCAGCTGCTGGGGACCTCCGAGTACCCCGTCCACAGTTTGGACCCTTTTTGTTCTTCATGCCTGGAAATTATTCAGCTTATCTATGACCTGTCAGCATGTTCCTCACATCTCAAACCAGCTGTTGGAAAGTGAAATGGTTGGACCCAAGCAACTGGGAGGAGTTGTTTACTTTAATGCTGGCGATCCAAGAAACGCACACGACTCCTTTTGTGGGTTATAGCAAAATGTCTCTGCAGGTCTTTGTTATTTCTAATTATAAAGTAGCTTAATAGCGTTTGTGAAGCAAAGGGTGGGTAGTGTGGCCAGAAGCCCGGGAATTACGTTGCAGCACAGCTGGAAGAGGCTAGGATGCTTCTGCCTGAGTATGGGAGTGTTGCAGCTGATGGGCCAGCGAGCCAGGATCCACAGACCCGAGCTTTGAGAATGGCTGTGGGCGGTGCCCCCTCACAGCCCGTGGCTGATTCACAGCCCTCGGCCTCTTGCCTGGGTTTCTGCTCACCTACACCTCACCTCCCCTGTCCTGGGCACTAGTTTTTTGTGAGTGAGCTTGGACGAAGCATGCTAAGTGGGACTGTGACCAACAAGGGTAAGGTTCTCCTGAAAAGCCCTAGGCTCCGGGTGGGTGCCTCACTGCACCCACTGTTTTGCTGCAGGAGTGGGGGCAAGAGAAGCCGGGAGGATGGCTGTGACTCACCCGAATGCACAGGTTGGTGGAGCAGATCAGAGAAACCCCCTGTGACCAGGACTGGTGCCTCTGGACTGGTGAACCACAGGTGTGGCCACTCTCAGCCAGGCAGGGGCAGTGGCCAAGCTGGGTGACAGTGCTCACGGAGAAGCTGGTGGAGCAGGAAGGGAAGGGGAGGGGACAGAGGGGTTGTGATTTGGGGGAAGAGGGTCATTTCTTGGTAGACCTAGGTGACGTGGAAGCTATGGCAAACAGGAAAGAGAGGAAGAAACGTGCCGTCCTTGAGCAGAAAAGCTCAGGTGGCTCTCCCACTCCCACTCCCCAAGGGCAGGGATGAGAAGGGAGAGGGGAGAGAGTTCAGGAAGGCTCCAGAAGGAGGGCTTAGCAGTGCCCATGCCCAGGACCCACCTAGGATTTTCCAGAGGGGCTTTGCGGAGACTCCTTGTGCATCTCCGTGCCCTGGATCCCACAGAGACGACTGGGGATGGAACAGGAGGAGGGGTGGGTCAATGGCACCCACACGAGCTGCCGCCTCTTGCTTGGAGAGGCTCCAGAAGGACTTAGACCAGAGATGCTGCAGGGTGTTTCCTGACCTGGCTGGCCATGGGGAACAGCAAGCAGAGGACAGGAAAACAAATCTTCCAGAACTCATGGAAGTGCATCAGATGGGCAGCACCCACTTCACATCCACAACTCTTGCCACAGAGGGCCTGGGAGACAGGCTCTTACGGGGTCCAATCTCTCCCACTGGAAGGAGGGCTCCATAGTGTTCGCTGAGTGAGCCACTCCACGGGCTGCTCCAGGGAAGTTTGGGGAGGCATGGAAAGCTCTAGGAGTTCACGCACAGAGAAGTGAGGCCACAATGACTAGGGTCCTGTCTGAGAGCACATGGCAATCAGAGGAAAGGTGAGGAAGCCCTGACAGCCAGGGCTGCCTTCCCAGGTGCAGGGCACAAAAGCTCCCAGCTGCTTGGAGAAAGAAATGTGCTCTGCTCGTCAAGTGGGAGGTGGAGAGCATTAGAGGGAAATGGGGAATTTCACTCCAAATGCAGTTGAGATCATATCTTGGCTTTGTTCCCCACGAATGCACAGTTATTTGTATTTCAGCATAAAATTCTAACTCCGGGGACCTGGTTAACAAAGGCAGTGCTCAACGCATTCCCCCAGAGGCCAGCCAGATGGAAAGCCCAACGGAATTTCACTTTGAAGTGTTCTGTGTCATCTGACTCATTTGCAAAAGAAATGAGCTTTATGGGATGTTCAAATGTTTCCAGACATAAGCAGTTGCCCCCAAGCGAGAATAAAGTTATAATCTCTCCTTCACCTTGTGCACACACAGGCGGGCACGGATGTACACAGGCTGTTAGAACCAAAATCTGCCTCCTCCCCCCGGCTCTGCAGGGGGCAGGCGGGAGGAGGAATCAAAATAAAACACCTCGGATCTAGAAATGATAGATTTGTTTTTCCCCCACTTTGACAGTGGAGTCAGAACAGCTGTATGGCTGGTCTAATGCATTACACATTCGTCACTAGGATGATGCAAAATAGGTGACTAGATATGCCCAGTGGTACAACCTCAACGGCTCTGGGGTGTCGGGATGGACGGGCATACAGATAGAGTTGGGTTCTAATCTTAGCCCTGCTGATTTCCAGCTGTCTGACCCTAGATAGTAACTTCTGCCCCAAGCCTCAGTTTCCTTTTCTGTAAACTAAGCATAAAAATGTTGATCTCACAGTGTGGTCATGAGGAAAGTGTGAAAGGGCTACCGAAACCACAAATGCATGCACACACATGAAGATCCCCCCTCGACAAACCTGGTGATCCCATCACCCCAGGCTACCTTGCCAGCCCTTGAGCACAAGGAGTAATTTCCCAGTTGTGCCTCACGTGTTCCCTCTGCTTAGAAAGCCTTCCCCACCTATTTCCCCCCATCCTTCCCGATGGCTACTGTCATCCTTCTTGAGGGGTGGGGGCCGAGCGGACACTGCCCACTGCTGGTCTGGGAGGTGGAAGGTGATGCGGAGGCCTGGTTCTCTTCAGTTCTCACTAACTCAGCCTCTCAGGCATCCGGTACATTAGCACTGAAAGGGCCTCAAGGATCACCCAGTCCAACTGCTCACTGATGTCATAGAAAAATGAGGTCCTGAGACACCAAGGTGCCAGGCACTTCAGCAGGGTGGGTTGAGGAGCTCTGGGGCAGCCAGGCCACTTGGCAGTGCCCACGCTGGCAGTTCTTGGGCCTCTTCCGTTTTTCTCCTGGCGTTGATCAGTGTTCTCCAGAAAAACAGAACCAATAGGATAAATATTATGGAGACTGGCAAGACTGAAATCCTGGCTTTTGTTTGTTTTTGTTTTTTCTCTTGCCTGTTTAAGCCTGGTAAAGACCCCACAGCCACCACTGTGGAACCCCAGGTGTGCCACTTGTGCAGGTGGCATTAGGCTTTGGCTGCTGCTGCTGACCCTAGAAACTCAGTGTTGCCACTGTCTGTGTCCAGAAGTGTTCAAGGCTCCTACTTCATCTCAGTAGATCCCGTCCAAGGCAGCTGCATCAACTCTGAGCCCAGGCCCTAGTGGCAAAGGAGGCTGGAAAAGCGGGTGTTACGCACACTCAATGCCAAACACATGAAGGGGGTTCAGACACTGAGCAGCCAAAGAAAAACGTCTATCACACTGGGCTATGTCAGGCCATGAAGGAAGCCCAAAAATGTTCCAGAAAGTTGGACGTGTACAGGCTACTTTCTCTTATCATAATCTAATAAACCAGAGCTGTTTTGTTGAACAGGCTAGATTCAATAGGCTACAAGCAGAAAAGAAGTTTATTCTTTCTCCCTCTCGTCCCTTCAAATTGGTTCTGTATAGGTTATTTTTTCTCCAATCCTTAGATTAAATCTCAGGTGTGTCCCACAATGTTTCCTTTCACATTTGGATAAAACAAACCAAAAAAAACCTCCACCTTTAGTGACAAAAACGGTCTTGTCTTTTTCAGTAATTTTCCCTAGCCGGTTTGGCTCAGTGGTTCAATTGAAATGTACCCTATCTTCCATTAAAGCTTCTCCCTTCCCTTGTTCTGGCCAGTTGGGACTGGGAAGCCAGCAGTGGAGGAGGTGGCACGGGCGCCTCTGTCCCACTTCTCCTAACTCTGCTCCTCCTGGCCTCTCAGTCTATGGCTCCTGACCCCCTCAGGTGGGGGCCAGAGGCAGCCAGTGTCAGGGCTATGGCCCAGTCTGATGTGGCTGGTACTGCTTGAGTCGCCGTTGGTGTTCTATGGACTTCGTGGCATTTTTGTGGTTTCACAGAGATCTCCCCAACTGGGACCCTGCAATTATAATCTCCAGGACAAAATACAGCTCGTCTCTGGACGGCAGCTTCCATCTCCAACTGACTCCAATCCTGAGCCCTGGGCTAGCTAGTGGTCTGTTTCCCTCACATTATCTTTGTTGGGTCCATCAACCCTCTAAGGGAACTTTTGGGCCAAAGTCCTTTTTAAGATGGCCCCAGGTCAAGTCTCCTCCGCTTGGCCAACAGCAGGTCCATGAGAAAATGCATGGCCCCGTCTGTTGGTAGAAGTGCAACTCATTCCCAATGCAGCCTTTTTCCTTCCTGCCCTCGCAGGTGGACAGCCTCAGCCTTATGCCTTTGAATCTTCCAGGTGTCAGGCTGGCTTCAGACTCTGGGGGACGCATGTGGGGATGAGGGGGGAGCATTCAGAGGCCCCTCCAGGCGAGGGAAGGGTAGATGCCTCCCACAACCTTCTCAGAGAAATGTTCTCTCCCAGGCTGTTAACTCTCAACCCTTTTATATACTCGAGGTGCCTGTTGGGTGAAGGTGGCAAAACTCAGTTTCCAGATGCTTCCTTTGCGAGACCTATAGAGATGGTCCGGCTTCTCCCTTCAGAACGTGAGGGTTTTTATTCCCAAACTCTGGAACTTCAGCCAAACTGAGAGGGAGTCCCTATTCCAAAGGATTTATCTTAGTAATAAAATGTTAAATAGGAAAAAAGGATGGAAGTTAAAATATATTCCATACAAAGAAATAAGAAAATGAAAATATTATATATTAACGCTACTTGACAGTTAATGTTGTCCTTGGAGAAAATTTATAGTGTATTTTTAAAAGAAGCTATAAGTTAGTCATCTAATCATTTAACTCAAAAAGTTAGGGGGAAAAAACCAACAAAATAAATCTGTGGAAAAAAAGAGAAAGTAATGAAGATTAAAACAAAAATGAACACATTCAATAACAAAAATCTTGTATTTGTAAAACCAAGAGCAATTTCTTCAAAAGTCCAATAAATTATACACACTTCAGAAAAAGGTAATCAAAATAAAAAGGAAAAACAGAAAATATGGCATTAAAATAGAGGGACCTGGAGAGTATTATGCTAAGCGAAATAAGCCAGCCAGAGAAAGACAAACATCACGTGATCTCACTTATATGTGGAATCTAGTGAACAAAGTAAACTGACGAACAAAATGGAACCAGAAGCATAGAGACATGGAACAGAGCGGAGGGTGCCAGAGGGCAGTGGGGGAGAATCAGCTAAAGAACATATATGCTTACCCCGAGGACACCGACAGTGTGACCAAGGCCCAGAGAGGGGAGGTGGCGGTGGATGCAAGTGCGCAAAGGGGGTAGAAACTGGGGGACAGCTGCAATAGTGTCAACATTAAAAATTTTAATAAAATTAAATGAATAGAGAAAGATGATAGAACCAAAGGTACTGACGAGATTTTTATAGTTATAAGAGGACACTATGTATATCTCTATACCAAATATCTTTAACATTGGGGGAAATGGATAATCTTGTTAGAAAATACAAATTGGTGAAATTAACTGAATAAAGAAAATAAGAAACTATGGAAGAAAACCACACAATTATTGAAGAACCATTACCAAATAAGGCAAAGAGGTACACTGCTTTATGAGCAAATTTCTCTAAACCTTCAAGCAACAAAGAATTTCCATGCCATTTAAACAGTTCCAGACCAAAAAAAATATGGAAATCTTTTCAATTCCTTCTATAAACCCAGCATATCCCTGATTACCGAGCCTAACAGAGATGTCAGATAGAGTATGCTTGCCTACAGACTTTTTAAAATTCCAAATAAAGCAATAGCAAATAAAATTCAGAAGCACATTAAAATAGTATGTCATGTCAAATAAGGTTTATTTCAAGAAGTCTAGAATATTTTGTACAGTAGTATCTGGCTATTAGTATTTTACAGGAACCATAGTTCTTGGTGACTACATATGCATATTTTGGGTGTGTGACTTTTTTGTAAACTAAGTGGCATTTGAACGTTACAATCATTTTTAGAGTTATGGTAATCAATGTGAAAATCATGTTTTTTCAAATCTGTTCTGAGCCTATAGTGTTTGCTTTGTGAAGACATGTGTATTGTATATATTCTGTATAGTCATGTTGTACTGAAATATTAGCTTGTTTGATATAAGAAAAATATGTATCGAGTACCTGTTTGCTAGGTTGGTTGTTTAATCTTTTTAAAAAACGTTTAAACTTAAAAAAATCTTTAAACTGGCCTTTATTACATGGCCACAAGTAAAGTTACAGTTAGCAGGGATGGGCAGGGAAAAACTAGTTTTGAGTGTCTTTGAATGGAGACATAAGACTAAGATATGGTTTTGTTTTTTCTCATTAAAATATCTTAATGTTTTATAGAGTAGAGAAAAGAAAGACTAGAAAGGTTTGATGCAAGCCTATTGATATGATCCATTACATTCATAGGTTAAACGAGAAATACGATTATCTTGAAAATGCAACAAAAGAACACAATTCAACCTCTCTTCCAAATTTAAAATACTCTTAGTAAACCCGGGATAGAAAGAGATTTCCTTCACTGAAATGAATCTCTCTCTGCTACCGATGGCCCACATCACGCTCCACGTGAAAGGCGCCACTGTGGCAGGAAGGGGACACGAGTGCCTGTGACCCCACCCTCACTTCAGAGGACAGGGATGGACTGTTAAACAAGGAGCAGGACTAGCACGGAGAAGGAACCAAAGGTGTTATTTGCAGATGATATCATTTTTAGCTTGAAAATCCAAAGGCATCAACTCAAAAACGATGCTAGAAAGAATGTGAATAATCAGGAAGTTGGTCAGTTACCACATAAAAAAGCAAAAACCAATCAGGTTCAATACAGTAGCAATAACATGGGGGGATCCAGAGGATAAAAGGTCCCCCTTTCACAATAGTAGCAGAAATATGAGGGACCCAGAAATTAATATAACAAGAAGTGTACGGGATTTACATGACAAAAGCTGTAACGCTTTGCTGCGAGATGTAAAGGCAATTTGAGCAAGTGGGAAAATGTATCTATGGCCCTTGTCTGTAGCCACACAGGCTGAAGGCTCCGCAACCCCAACATGAATGGCGCCCCCTGGAGTTGTGTGATGTGGTGGCCTGGGACATATCGTGTTCCGGTTAGAAAATTTCAGTAATAAGAAGTTATCAATTTCCCAAAATGAATTTGTAAGTTTAATAAAATATCAGTCGAAATCTAGCAGGATACTTGAGAACTTGGAAAAATTACTTTGAAGTTCATAAATGTACAAGGATAGCACAGAACATTTTAAAAAGAAATAGTAAATAAAAAAACTTACACTGCTAGGCATTAAAACATATTATATGGTAGCAATAAAGAAAATAGGGATGTACAGGTAAAGAAATTTGGTACACTCAGCTCAATGAAACACAGTCCATAAACAGACACAAATTTAGGTGCAAATTTAGTATATGATAAAGGTAACTATTCAAATATATATGTTGGGGGTCAAGGGGGAATGTATTATGTTATGAGTGGTGTCAGGACTATTATTAGCTAACCATTTAGAAAATAAGAATAACATTTTTAAATAGCATAGACCCCAAATTTTTTCATTTATAGACAAGATCTAAATGGAAAACAAGAAACAAGAAAATATGAGTGGATATTATATTTTCCTGGGGTAGTTTAGCACTTTTATTTTGGACATTATTTTTATTTGTTTAGGCATGGACAAATCATCAGTCGTTGTTGCTTGTGTTAAGGAAAAACACACAAAACTCCTAAATATTCCTAATCCATAATTTTCCATACAAATGGAGCAAAAGCCTCATTGAAGCCCTCATGAATGAGCAAATTATAAAGGGAAACATAACTTTGTTTTAGAGGGTCCTGCAGAACTTTTCAAACATCTGTTTCATTGAGGAATAATTGACATACAATAAAATGTAGCCGTTTTACTTGCATATTTTTAATGGAAGTCTTTCTTGTGATATTGTAGATTCGAATGTAGCTGTAAGAAATACTGCAGAGAAATCTCGTGTACCCTTTACCCCGTTTCCTCCAATGGCAGCGTTTTGTAGGCCACAGTACAATATCGCAACCTAGATACGGACACTGATGGCATCCCCTGGTCCTATTCAGGTTTCCCCATTTTTACGTGTCCTGGTTTGTACGTGTGTATTTAGTTTTATACAAGGTCATGCCATGTGTAGGCTGGGGTACCAACCACCACAGTCAGGATACTGAGCGGCTCTGTCACCACAGAGATCCCTCCTGTCGCCCTCTTATGACCACACCCATATCAACACACACAGACACACACAATTTCGTAAGTTTTCACCTAGGTACAGAGTTATGTAGTCATCTCAAAAATTTTGATAGAAAACATTTCCATCACCCCAGAAAGTTCTCTCCTGCCTCTTTGCAGTCAGTTCCCTCCCCTCGCTCCTTGCCCTGAGCAAGCACGGATCCGTTTTTAAGGTAGTTTTCCTTTTTAGAGAACTTCATATACATGTCATCAACATAATGTTTTTGAGATTTACCCGTGTTATTGCAGGTATCAGTTCATTCCTTTTATTGCTGAGTAGCAGCCCATCAGATGAATACGTCGCGTGTTTTTTTATCCCTTCCTCAGCCCATAGACATTTGGGTTGTTTCCAGCTCTTTATTATTTTGAACAAAGCTCTGAATGTTCGAGTCTTCATGTAAGTATGTTTTCATTTCTCTTGGGTGGGTATCTAAGGGTGTGATTACTGGGTCATATGGCAAGCATATGTTTCATTTTGGAGAGTTTCTAAAGCTATAGCTTCAAATTCACTGATTTTTCCTTCTTCAAAGTCTAATCTGTTATTAATACCACCCAATGTCTTTTTTTACTTCTGATATTACATGTCCCATTTCTAGAAATTCCATTTGGATCTAAACCTTTCAAAACTTTCATTTCTCTCTTCATCGTGGTCACATTTTCCTCTACCTTCTCAAACATATGGCACATAATAGCTGTTTTAATGTTCTGTGCTAAAGCCATCAACTCTATCATTTTTTGGTTTGTTTCTAGCGATTAGTGTTTCTGTCTGGTGATAGGCCATATTTTCCCAGTTCTTTGCTTGCTTTGAAATTTTTTATTGGATGGTGGGCATTGTAAATTTTGTATTGTCAATTGCTGAATTTTGTAGCATTCCTTTAAATACCATTGGGTTTCATTCTGGAGCACAAATCACCTGGATCCTTTCAAGATTCGGAGTGTGCAGGCTTTAGTCTAGGGTTAATTTGGCCTCACTCTTAAGGCAATACCCTTCTGAGAACCCTGCTCAATGCCTCATGTGTAAGGAGGGGTCTTTCCACTCTGGTTGGTGGGAACATGAAGAATTCCAGCCCCTGTACATGAGCTCCAGGGACTATTCTGCCTAGTCCTTGGCTGGAAACAGATATCTTTGCTTAGGACTTTAAAGCATAAATGAAACTGTAAATAAAAAGAGTGACAGGTTTGACAACAGAAAAAATTTAAGTCTCTCTCTTTGGTTTTCTCTTAAATGCACTTCGTTTCAGCTGTTGTTTCTCATTGATTTGAGTGCCAGTTGGTAGAGGGAGATTATCAGTGGGCCGTGGGTCTGGAGCCAGCTCTGCCTCTCACTGTGTGACCAGAGGGGAATTTCTCTCTGGGCTTCAGTCTTCTGATCTGGAAAAGAGGGGGCTGGCTAACGTGGCTCTAAGGCATTTCCAGCCCTAACCCCCTGCCCCTTGGCCAGTAGCACCAGTTTCTTCCTCATCTCTTTGCCTCCATGCTGAGTCTCTCAGGACTCCAGCTCCACTTCTAAGCAGCCTTCTTATTCCTATTTCCCTTTTTAAATATAATTTAGTTTTTATTTGATTTATGGACTCGGTCCCAGTCACTGAACTTCATTCGGCTTGGGCGGCTTATTGATTTTCAATAACGGTGGAGCAGAATAAAGAGATGACAGCAGCACTTGGCTGCAGACCCAGGGCCGGCCGAGAGAGGCAGGAATTAATCATCTCTGGGGCCATCACTCAGGCTGTCCCCGGCAGGACAGTGGCCCCGGGAGCTCAGCCAGCCTGAATGGCCCAGCAAGCCACACAACGATACCATGAGCTACAGGCGGCCCCACCTGGGCTCCAGCTCCAGCATCATCGGACGCGAGTCAGTTTCCCACGCGGCTTCCTCACCCCTGAAGAGGCGGCTCCGACAGAGCTTCCAAGGCTAGCTAGAGGGAGGCTGCGCCACTTGGGCCAACAGGGAGGAGGAGATGACCGTGTGTAAAGGTGCAGGCATTAAATAAATTAACGCAAAGATAAATAGGTGATGAAAGGTGCAGGGGTGCAGGGGTGCAGGGGTGCAGGGGTGCTGGTATGCTTGTTGATTTCAGCCTGGCTCCTCTTGGCTTTCTTTTGCCTCCGGACCTTTGCATATGCTGCTCTCTGCACAATGTTCCAGCCTTCTCTTTGCCTGACCAAGTCTTGCTTTCTCTTCAGGGTTCAGTTTAATTGCCGCCTCTTCTGGGAAGCCTTTCCCGATTCCCCTCATCCCACCCCACCCCACCCCACCCCACCCTTGCTTAGGTGCCCCACCCCATGCTCCCCCAGGTGACTGTGCTGACTCTGGTAGGGCATCCATCACACTGTATTACAACAGTTACAGCAACGATGTAATCGCTCATCGTTACAGCTATAACAATGGTCTGTGTTTTTAATTCTATCTCCGACCTAACTCCCAGCTCTCCGAGAGCAGGGGCTGTGCCTGCTCTATTCCTGGAATACAAGAGATAATAAGTATTTACTGAATGAATGAAAACATAGCTGAGAAGAATGATTTTCAAAGTTCCTTAGTGACTCAAAGAATATTTACTGACAGTCAATTATATACTTATATTGTGGGTAGATATTGAAGTGCATTAATTCCTTTATTTAATCCTCTCTACAAACCCTTAATTGCATGTGTGGTAAAACACTTGGAGATGTGAGGCGACCAGTCCAAGGTCACACAGCAAGGATCTGGCCATGACCTTGGGTCTCCTAATTCCTAACTCAATGGGTCTCTTCTCTTCCAAGGACTCCTCAGTTTTCCCCTCTGTATGATGAGTGGGTTGAACCAGACCAGTGGTTCTTAATCTCTGAGAACTGATGAAAGCGATGAACTGTAACCCCAGGGAAATGCACACATGCACTGAAAGAATTACACACAATTTCATAGGTTCACGGACCCTCGTAAAGCAGCCCCCGAGCTCACTGATCATGAAGGCCCCTCCAGCTCTCACAGGCCCTGCGTGGTCTATGATTCACCCACTGACATCGGTTTTATGAAGTGGCCAAATTCTTCCATTCATTTTTCAAAGCCTTAACCTCACCTCTCCTCCCCAGCCTGGCTGGCAGCAGCTCCTCCCTGCTGTGAGACCCCATTAGCCCCAAACCCCAGGGCCCTGCCAGGCTGCAGCCGTCACACAGAGCGCTGGTCCTGATTTATTCTCCATGGTGTCTCGCTGGATGAGAAGTTGTACGTAACAGCAGGACTCAGCCTGACAGAAGAAATGGCCAAGTTCAATCCTTAACAAATAAAACCAGCGCTGCTCAGTAATTCCCATGGTTCATGAAAAATGTGATTTTCTTGCTGCAGCAAATGCGGAGGGCAGGACATGCACAGACTCCCACTTTGGTCTATGGAAGAAACTGTAACAATATAAATCAGTGAGATAGATAACCCTCTCCTGGGTTCATTATCTGGGCAGGCCAGAGCTAATGGGTTTGTTTTTTAATTCCTCTGTCATCAGCCACCCTTCCCCCTCAAGGATGGCTGCACTTGTCTGAAGCCTACTGGGAACACTGTGGCAAAGAACATCCAGCTTCCAGAGATAATGCCAGTTACTTCAGGATCTTGAATGCCAGGCCAGGAATTTTACCTTCCAGGCCTGTGAGTCTTAGCCAGGGGCACCCAGCATGGGGCAGAGCCCTGGTGAAGCTGCTGGTGAGGGTGATGGGACGGAGAGTCATGTCAGAACCATCATTCGGGGTGTGGGTGAGGGTTCATCAGGACTGAGAGAGATGGGGGTGCAAATGGGGTGCAAACGGGGAGCTGTGGGGAGAAGCCTGATTCGGGCAGGTAAGGGTCCCTCTTGCTCCTTACCCCGCCTCTTGTTCCCACAGCGGGGGTGGCAGCCTGCGCACTAAACCTGTACTTGGCTAGGACACTGCCGCCCTGCTCGAGGGAGTGTCTGGAAGATGGGAGTGGAAGCTGTTGGGGGGAGTGGAGTTTCTTTGAAGACTCTTCTTGGGGCCCTCATGCCCTCCTCCATGTTTTCCTCCTTCCTGTCTAGAATGCAGATGGGGTGGCTGGCGCAACCGCTGCCTTCATGCAACCAGAAGGGAAAGGCCAAGAGAACCTTCTGAAATGCTTAGCTGCCGAATCAATGCTAGACACTGCCTGCTTCTGGACTCTCTGTGTGAGAAAAATCCCTGCAGGTGGATGGATAAGTCTGGAGCTCTGGAGCATCAGGGTTACATACGTGGGGGTGATGGAAGCCATGGGGGTGGGTGAGGTGACTCAGGGAATAGACAGAAAAATGATAGATGATTGATTGATAGATAGATAGATGATGATAGATAGATGATAGATAGATAGATAGATAGATAGATATAGATAGATAGATAGATAGATAGATAGATAGATAGATAGATAGATAGATAGATGATAGATAGATAGATGATAGATAGACAGATGATAGATGATAGATAGATGATAGATAGATAGATAGATAGATAGATAGATAGATAGAGATAGATAGATAGATGATAGATAGATAGATGATAGATGATAGATAGATAGATAGATAGATAGATAGATAGATAGATAGATAGATAGATAGATAGATAGGGATAGATGATAGATAGATGATTGATAGATAGATAGATAGATAGATAGATAGATAGATAGATAGATAGATAGATAGATAGATAGATAGATAGATAGATAGATAGGGATAGATGATAGATAGATGATAGATAGATAGATAGATAGATAGATAGATAGATAGATAGATAGATAGATAGATAGATAGGGATAGATGATAGATAGATGATAGATAGATGATAGATAGATAGATAGATAGATAGATAGATAGATAGATGATAGATAGATAGATAGATAGATAGATAGATAGATAGATAGATAGATATAGATCGATCGTTCTGGAGAACACCAACCTTCAAGGAATAGGAACAGGCTGGGGGAAAGGTAACTGCAGAGAGGAAACAGTCAGAGAGAGGGGGGCTACACCTGGAGAGTGTGGGGTCCTGGGAACCAAGGAAGGACAGGGACTCTGGAAGTGGTGACTGGTCAGTAGTACACATGACAGAGGGCCGGTGGCCTGCACTAGGGAAGGGTCTTTGTTGGGGCTCCTGACAAGGGCAGAAGAGACAGCACTGACGACTCCATCCTGAAATGTCAATGCCAGTCTGCGTGAGGACCCCACTGTGCCCTCCAGACCCTTCCTGTAGGGTTGTGGGCACCTCAGAGACTGGCGTCTCCTAAGAGTCCGTACAGAAAACACCACCATGGAAAGGGAATGCGTCCTTCCTTGACACCATGACCAGGAGATATTTTGGCCATGTGTACTGCGCACAAGCTTCCTCCCTGTTCCCAGCCTGTTTTCAGACGTGCTTGTCGATCTTGTTAGATATGGTGCCTCTTTGCTTAAAGGGCATGTGGCTGGGCATCCGGCACCAGCTCTGTCTCATGCTCTGTGGACCTCGGGCAGCTCACGTGCTCTATGGACCTCGGGCAACTCACTCGCCAAGCTAAAGGCAGAGCAGAGGCTAGAGCTCAGGCTTTTCCATTCCAAATTTATCAGGCCTCAAAACCCACGCACGGAACATTTCCCAGGTTTGGCTTTTAACAAAAGCATTGGAGGTTGGCATGCTGCCCACGTTTTGCTGGCTTGCGGTGGGTACCAGGATATTTTTCGCAAATTGGGTACTCCATCATGTAGAAAAACAGATCTTTTTAGGGGGTAAAACATCTGGAGTTACATAGCATAAAAAGAGACTAAAGACCAGGTTACACACTCAACACACAGCTCTCTGGATTTTAATGATGCTCAAAGATTCGAATGTTCAGCAAATCTGTTTGCTGTTGTTCTGACTTTCACTGTTTCCCTGGGGAGCTGCCGCTCATTTTGTTTTCTTTCTTTCTTACTTTTGTGTGTGTGTGTGTGTGTGTGTGTGTGTGTCTTGTTTAACCCACTAGGATTCCTAGAGATAGAAGTATCTCCCAGAGCTTGACTGAACTTCCCAGGAAAGCTCCAGGTCTCACAGATTCTAAGTCACAAAAATATGCTTCTAAAAATAGAGATTGCCTGGCAAGAACACAGGTCTTGGCCCACTCAACCCAGCCCCACAGGCAGCCTTTGTCTTGATACCAGGCCAGAAGGTCTCTGGAAAGAGCAGCCCACATTGAAGAGTATTTGGGGACTTCTGCTCAATGGCCTAACTGCAGTCAGGAAATCCAGCAATGAGTAGAAGACTGGGCACAGAACAGGGACATGATAAAGGGGGAGTTCTGCAAGGCTCTGAAAGCTTGGGCAGAGTTTGCCCAGAGATTTACAAAGTGCTGGTCTTGTAGTCAAAACCCAAACTCCATTTTCAACTCACCACTGATTGTCTGGATGCCCTTAGCAAGCTCCTTCCCATTTCTGGGCTTCAGTTTTCACGTCTATAAAATAGGGGTGGTAAATTCCAGCACCCTCCTCCTTCCAGAATTGCTGTTGAAAGCTGTACAGCACCTGAAGTTATAGGGGGAACCAGCCCTTTACCTTATCTCATCACAGAACTGAGCCTCTGAAACCCAAATGTGGAAGGGAGATGCCTGGCTTTCTTCAGCTGCAGAGACTGCAGCTGATGGCCTGTGTTTGGTGTGATTAAATAAGCCAAAGTGAGAAGAGATTCTGTGGTGGGCTTGTGTCCAGAGTTACAGAAATTGACCTCATCTTGACAGTCACCCAGTAAGTCATCTCAGGTGCTTGTGTGTGCACGCGGACAAACCAGTCTTTTGTGTTTAGAAAACACCGTGTCCCTTGGGAACTTCTGAACCTTGGATGTGAGTGCGCTCATGTGTGCACATGTATGTGTCCATGAATTTGCAGCTGTGGGGCTGAGCATTACAGATCTATGTGCATGTTTATGCATGCATGAGTGCATGCTATATGGGTGTGCATTTGTGTATATGTGTTTGTGTGTCCACACACATGTGCACTTGTGTGTTTGTGTGTGTGTGCATGTGTGTATATCTTCACCCTCTCTCACAAAGAGGAGAATTTGTCCAGTTGTGCCAGGGCCAGGGAATGATTTAATAAGCCCTGGGTCTCCTTGGCCAACTTGCTGAGCTATGGAAATGGCAAAGCCCTTCCAAACCAGCAAGACAGATACGTTCATTTTCAGGTTTTGCCGCCAGTCGGTATTTCTGGGAATGGCTAATGTCTCAGAGAGGCAGCATTTGCATCCAGCAGTGTCAGAGTGGCTGTGGGATTCATGGCGAGGGGGTAATTTAAGAGAGCTATTTGGAAACATCTACCACTTTCCAATAACGCTTGAAAAATTGCCTCTCCTGAGAAATTTCAAGAGGGTCCTAGAACAGTGATGGAGGAGGCTGGGGAAATGCAGATTCCTCTTGTCTGAGCAGCAAGGCTGCAGGTGGCAAGAAAACCTGCCAGTGCAGATACCTCCAGGCAGACTGGCTGCATTGATTGCGCTGTTGCCCCCCCCCCCCCGTGCACGTGCTCAGCTCCCTGCACCTCCTGGGTTACCCCCCAACATCTATCTGATGAAATTAGTATTTGAAATACAATAAAGTGATTAGTTCACTTGACTGTGACAAACATATTTAATCTTGACCGATCGATAGTGTCGGAAGACCAGTGCCATTAGTTAAATTATCCCTTGGACTCGGAGAGGCAAGCGGCCTAACTGAAGAAGGCAGACTCTCAAGGCCTCCTTTCAGCCCAGGCACTTCCAGTGTTGTGGGTTCGAAGGGCTCTGATTCGAAGTTTAGCCTTAACCTGCTTTCTCTCTAGCCACCACCGCCTGGACCCACTCTGGGCCTCAGTTTCCCCATCTTCCATTACAGTGCAGAGATGAAGAGGAGAGACTCTAGAGCTATGCACAGTTCAAATCAGCACCACTGACCAGCTGACCACAGGCAAGCACTTAATGTCTCTGCGCCTCGCTTTCTTTATCTGTAAAGTGGGGATGCTGATGCCAGCATCTGGGTCCTTGGGAGGGGCAGGGAAAGAGGCCTGGCTTGGGTTCCCCTCCTTGCCCTAAAGGGCCCCAATTTGACCATTTTAGCTCCTTCCCTCTCTCAGCCTCAGTCTCCCCATCGGTAAAGGAGGAAGTGAGATGGGTCGACTGTAGAGGCTCCTGCAACCCTGGTGTTCCATGAGCCTGGGAGCTTGACATCCTTGTGATACACATGGGAGTTACGAGAAGTGAGCCGGGCAGCAAGGCTAAGCGATCTCATAGCGGCAAAGACTTGGAAGCGGGAACCGGTGCCCTATGTTTGGAGAACACCATGGCTGGAAATAAGCAGCTGAGACCGGAATGAGAGGCAGAGGCCAGAATGAGGAAGATTGTATTTTGGTGATGGGGAACCAGAGAGGGGTTCTAGGCAGGGAGCAGTCAGATCAGACTTGAATTTTATAAAGATTATTCTGGCTACAGAGGGGGGATTGACAGCAGGGGGGAAACCAAAGTCAAGGACAGCAACAAGGAGGCTGCTGTGGAAATTCTGATAAGATGAGGCCTGGGCTAAGATACTGGCGGGGATAGAGTCTCAGGGGTGGGAGGCTGGTGCCAGCACCTGGGTAGAGGATGGGAAGGAAAGGAACCGGCCCAGACAGCTCCCGGGACTCTGTTTGCGTGACTGGGTAGAGCAGGGGCCTTAACTAAGAGAGGCATCTCATCCTTTCTTCAGGATGGCCACGGTCTCAGGGCCGCCGGGGGCTGCCCACATGCATGCTCACATGCCACTGTCCCCACAGGGCCTGCTGCCCCACTCCAGACCTGGCTGTGGCTCCCCCGAGGGAGAGAACACCACTGCTCAGCACTGAGGCCCACGAGGCCTCTGAGGGGAGTAAAATGTATGCTCTCCAGAGCTGATGGTGGTGGAGGGAAATCCACCTGTTTCCAATTACTCTGTGGGTCAGGCTGATAAAACCTGGGATTGAAGGTCATTTCCAATGAATAAAATGTGTCAGGGTGTTATTAAGGAACAGCAATGCCCTGACAAACACTTTCTCTGGGGAAGCCCAGGGTGAGAGGGACTCAGCCCCCAACCCTGGTCTGGTTCCCCAAGCTGTCTGATTTGCAGAACTCAATGGAAAGGACTGCAGGGGTCACCTGAGCTAGATCCCTCCCTTCAATCCATTTGACCAGAAAGAGGACATCAGGGTGGTCAAACCACAAACTTTGGGGTCTCATAGCCCTGGTTTCGAAGTCCCAGCTCTACCACTGACCAGCTAGGAGACCTCAGCAGGTTCTCAGGATTGCCCAGCAACATTACCCTCTTCACAGAACCAGAGGGAAGCCTGAAACCTTTGCTGTTTTCATCATTGGGGCCTCTCCTGGACATCTGTAAACTCAGAGCTCCCACCCTAACAGGGATCCACCTGCAGGAGGGGAAGAGCAATTAACACCTTTCCATTCCCTGGGGGACTGGCTCTGCCCCCTGCCAATTACTGTATCAGGACCCACCTGCTCTTGAAAGGGGTGACCAATTATCAGGAATAAGTGTGAAGGCGAGGCTGCAGCCCAGAGCCTCATTACCTGCCCCTATCCGCTGGAGGGAGGAGAGTCCTGTCCCTGCTCACACCAAGGGAGCCCACTCCGCACTGTCACTGGGAGAGGCAGAGGCTTGTGCGTTTTAGTTTTTTAAAAATTACACATGCATTGTTTCTGGCAGATAATGTGTTTAGATATTTGCCTGTGTTTTCTTCTGTCTCTTCCCTCCGGGTTCCGAGAAGAGCCCAACCTTTGCTCCCTCTTGCCGCCAGGGGAGCTGCTTGCAGGCATCAGTTCCTTCTTGACCTTTGTTTTCGGAAAACCTGAGCTGCTTGAGGGGGTTGTCAAGGGAGGAAGGGAGAGAGGAGCTGGCCTGTGAGAGGGGAATGGGCCCAGGCCTGACCCACCTCAGGGGGAATGGCCTGGTGCTCACGGGAGGCTGAGCTCTGCCGCAGGCAGCTGGCAGTGACGGGGCCAGTGGAGACAGCCGTTCTCCCCCTCTCCCTGCATCTTGGGGGGCCAGGGAGGTGAGGTGCTCCCTCACTCCCCTAATTGCCTGAACCCGAATGTCCCAGCATCCTGGCAGGGTGGGGAAGGGGTGGAGGCTGAGGCTGAGGCTGGGTTAGAGAAAGAAACACCTTAGGAACTGAATCTCGAAAGCCTGCCTCAGGAAGGAACTTGCAGCGCTGATTCAGGCTTTTGAAAGAAGACCCAGCGTAAGAATAGGCCGTCCAGGGCTCCAGCCTGGGTGACTGGTGCCTACGGGAAAATAACCAGAGAGAATTCACAAGCGTTCACAGTGGTTTTCTCTGGGTGAGGAATTATGGGTGATTGCTATTCTGTTCTTTTTGTAACAGATCTTTTATAAATGTTCTCAATAGGATGTTTTACTTCGGTAATAAGATAAATAATAGGATTCATGTTACCCACCCCCCCCTTCCACTTCAGGGCACTCATTACCTGCAGGCTGAAGGTAAAACCCTTTAGCATAGTTTTCGAGGGTTTCCTGCTCCCCGAATCCACCCCCTCTCTTTATGCCATGGTGCCCTCCTGTGCTCTGCCTCCCCTCTCCCGACCTGGCCATTTGTCCTTCAAGACTCAGCTCTGAAATGCCCCCCTCCTCATCTGCTTCTGCCATGGCCCTAGGACGCCCCGCTGCAGTGCCAGTCTCCATTTTCCATCCCCCCAGACAGCCTCAGAGTGCCACAGGGCCGGGCCCAAGTCTGATCAGTCTCCACCCACAGCCCCCGGCTCAGGCCCGGGCACACAGGCAGTGCTCATGAAATGCTTGCCCAGTGAACTGTGGAGGAGCTGGGGTCCCTTCCTCTTTGCACACAGGCTCTTTCTGTCCTCAGGGATGAGGTAAGCGGTGCCTCCCAACACATGCCCACAGATGGTAGCATCAGAGTGGGGACACACGGCAGGCCACCTCATCTCTGGGGTATTGTCACGCCTGATGCTCCCTGCGCTGATGGGCAGATGGTGGTGGGCAGCCCCACGAGCCTGGCTGCGATGGCCTGCAGCAGATTCTCCAGGTTCCTCAGAGAGGGCTGGCCGCTGTCACCAACCCCTTAGCAGGCAAGTCAGTTCCAAGGCACTCAGCTTCCCACGCTCAGCTTTCCTTCCTTTTGAATCCCATCCCTGCACACCTGGTGTACCCCAGGTGGGTGGGTCTAGGGGTGAGGGGGCCCATGGTGCATGCCACACAGAGTCACCCAAAACAGCCTGAAAAGAACTAGAAGTGCAAGGAGCTCCTCCCACCCAGAGCACACCTCTTCTCAACAGTGGCCCAGTCCCTCGACCTCTTCTGTACATGGCCCTATGGGGAGACAATTCTCCATGGATTTCTCATGTTTCTGCACATCTTATGAACAGGGGCACTGACAGCTATCATTCCAGACTCTCTTTTCATGGATGTTTGTACAGGGAACAGCCTTGGAAGCAAGAGATCATTTCTTTACAGGACGCGTTTCTTGTCCAGTGAAATGAAGATGATGTCTTCCTCTGGGATGAAGATAGGTTTGCTTGTAGGCCACTGGGTTACCTAAACTTGGGGTTCGTCAGTTTTGTCACATACCCATTATGCATGCAACATCCACCTGGGCTGCTATGATCACCCCCATGGGACCTGGGAGCAAGGGGAACTGATGCAGGCATGAAGCTCAGGCTGCTTGCTACACCACAGCTCATGAAGACTTTTGTCTCTCACTCAGGAGTCTCCTGTCTTCTGCCAGCATCCATGTAACTGTGGCAGGCTAGCTTGCAAGCAGGGCAAAACCTCGGACCCATCACAATTTTTGGCAGGACTAAATTCAAAAGAATTATTGAATTTTATAAAATCAATCTCCAGTTTTCCTGAAGTTTTATAAAACCAAGAATGGGCATGGAATTTGTTGAACAGCTACTGGGTGTCCACCCATTATGTACATTACCTCACAGCATCATCCCCACAGCCCTGCAAAGTATGTGATGATTTTACAGATGAGGAAACTGGGGCTCAGAGAGGTGAGGCATCTCGCCCAAGTTAGACTGACTCAGAAGCCCAATCTATTCCCACTCTGCCCTGGTGCCTCTCTCTCAGATCCCAGCAGAGCAGAGAGCTCAAAGCAGCCATGGAAGCCCACTCGGTGGCAGGAATCTGGGAAGCAGTATGTGTTTCTGTAGCAACCAGCTCCTTCGGGTCCACATTAATGCAACAAGCCTCAACCCTGACCCTGAGGTCCCTAGGCTGCAGTCTTGGGGGTCATCCCCAGGGAAGCATTCTGCTGGCCTCTCCTTGATGGAATCAATTTGGAGGACATCAATTCGGGGAGCCACTGGAGTTGAGAAGTGGTGGAACATGTATATACTCCTGAAATGGCTGGACATTGCCATGACGAAGTCAAGCATCAAATACACGTGGAAGACCTGGCGTGTGCCAGATTGTTCCAGGTACAACGCATTGAGCAGTAAAGAAGATAGAAACAGTCTCTGCTCTTTATAGTACTTCATTTTTTAAAAATGAATGTATAATTTAGTAAGAGCTGGTGATAAGTGCTACTAGCAATAACAAACAAAGCAAAAATAACAATAAAACAAAACAGGGTTAGGGCATAGACAATGAAGACGGGGTGGTGGTCAAGAGAAGTTTCTCTAAAGAGAGGTTTGAGCTGACATCTGACAGAAAGAGGACATAAGCCAGATAAACATGTAGGGGAAGAGTGTTCCGCACAGAGGAGACAGCAAGTGCAAGGGCCCTGGGGCAGAAGTGTGCAAGTATGTTCGAGGGGCATTGAGATGGCTGGGTGGCTAAAGGGGGGTGAGCAAGAGTGAGCCTGGTAGGAGATGAGGTTGGACTGGGTAAGACGAGAAGAGCATAAGCCAGTGACGCCTTCCCTGGTGAGATAACATATCTAAAGCATGATGTCCTGTACTCAGTGGTGGCCACTATCATTATCATGGCTTTATGACTGTGTAATCTCAGTGTCTTCTCCTCACTGCCCCCATTCCTGCACCACTAGAACTGGATGCTGCCGCTACAGCGACTTTGGGCCTAGGAGCTGGGGCACCGGTGGGGTGGAGGGTTGAGCCTCTACCAGTAATTACTGCTCCCGGGAAGCCCTCTTGGCTCAGCTCCACACTCAGCATGGAGAAGACGACAGCCACTTGTCAGAAGCCTCCCAGAGAGACCACCTGGAAATGAGAGCAGCCCAGACTGGGGAGCCATGCTGAAGGGGGAAGGGCGTGCAGGCCCCTTTGTCATTAGGCAGCCGGAGCTGGAGGGATCGCTCTGGTTTAAATTAAGGATTTAATGAGATGAGGCCAAATTAGATGCAATTAAAAAGACACTTTAGAGCTGGCAGACGACCAAGAGAGGCAGTAATGACTTTCCTAGAAGGGAATCCCACAGGCTGGGGGTGGGGGGACCAAGAAGGCTTGGTTTCCTACTTTTGGAAAGATGCAGGGTGGGGGATGGGAGAGTAAAACAGCATCGATCACTGACAATGCTGGTGCCCAGTGAGGCCTGGATGGCCCTTGGGATGTCAGCCCAAGAAGGTCCCTGAGAGATGGCCTGGGCTTATGGTTTCCAAATTGAAATTTTTGGAGCCCCCAAGGATCCAAAGAAGACCTTCAGTAACTTCACCAAGTATTGTCTAAATATGTGTTTTTAATTATCTTAAATCTTGAAGCAAAAATGCTTTACATACTCCCAAATTACAGCCCATGGGCACTTGCTCATGTGCCGCAAAGACCTTGGCATAAAGCTGCTGCGGTGGGTCTGGGCCTCTGGATCCTGAGAGGACACACCGCTGCGCCCGTGCTGCCCACCTTGGACATGCATTCACATGTCACTCGGTCCTGTGCGCCCGCTCCTGGGTGTCTTGTGTGTGGCCTCAAATGTCCGGCACCATTAGAGGCCTGCACCCGACACCACAGAAGGGCTGGGCAATAGCGGGTAAGTGGGTAAATGCGCCAGAAGTTTTGATGCCATAATATCAGGAAAACCCTTTTTTACTGCTCGGTGTTAGTTTGGGCCCTTCTTGTCTGACTTCCAATGGGCTCGGCTTGGCAATGTAGGATCCCACTGTTACCCTGCTTAAAATTCTAGGAAATGTGTTTAGAATCAAACTGAATCCTTAAAACTCGGACTTAACATGCAAAACAAAATAAATTTGACTATTCAGAAAGTTTGAGTGAGGAGCTGTCAGAGACAGGTGCTGAGGCGTGTCATTTTCTTAAATGACAACCCTGAACATCCTTCGAGCTACATTGGAAACATATTTTTCTGCCAAACAATGAATATTTAAACTAAGAAACCTAGTCATCATCTTCCTCCAAGTTTAATACTCACTGTGTAAGGAATGGGAGCAGGGCCTAGGCATTATTAATAATTCAACCCTGAAACAAAATAATGGCCTAGGATCCTTCTTGAAGTTCCCGGATCTGTTTAATTGGAGAATTCTGAGATGGGAAGTTAAGTGTTTTGAAAATCCATTGCCATTTGCAACTACTTTTCAGGGCGGATCAGGATTTTAATAATGCAGTGAAGCCAAATCTAAATACTGAAATAAATTGGATATCGGTGCTGATGCTGGATTGCAACTATTATTTATAATGCCCACTTTCAAATTATTTGGGTCACTCTCATTATTGTCGTCGGTTGACTTTGTAGGAAGTAGTGCTCATACACTTAAACGGAAACAGTTGTAATAATGTCACTCTTGTCAGAAGCGGTTGGAAACGGCCAACTTGGTCCCACCCTGTGGCGGTGCATCCGGGAAACAGACCCCAGAGAGGGACAGGGGCTTGCTCGTTCAGGACCAGAGTCAGCGCCAGGGCTGGGCCTAGAAGCCGGATCCCCTGGCTCCAGCTGGAAAGGGGGGGCAGGACCCTGTCTCCTGCCCCTGCCTGGGCCCGGGATGGGGGGTGGGGGTGCAGGGCTCCCTCTCCCGTCCGTCCCCTGTCCCCTCCACGCAGTGCTGGACGGTGACTAAGTTCCCGCCTTCAAAATCCTGGGGCTGATCAGAGCAGCGGTTTCAATCCCTTCTCCGTGGAGCCATCGTGTCCCATGGGGGAGCCTGGTGGCCCACTGTGGGAGGAACAGGGGCTGGGCACTCCAAACAAAGGCAGTGAGCGGGATGCCGCAGCACAGTGCGTGGCACAGCGGGCGGACACGGGTTCAAAGCCCACCTCCCTGCCTTACCGAGTGTAAACTGCCTGCCGAGGAGGGTGCTGTGAGAATCCAGGGAATTCACCATGTAAGGCACGCAGAAAGTAGCCGATAACTCGTAGCCATTATTCTCTGTTTTATAATAAGAAATTGATGTAAGGTGTCCTTTTTCAAAAGGATTTGGCTGCTAAGGAAGGTAGGGCAAAAACTGGCTTAGGACAAATTTAAAACATTTGACCCTGGCCTGTGTTTCTTCAGCCTTTTCCCAGCCTCTTCAAACGCCCATGTGCCAGCCAGTGGCCCATCTTCTCACTGTGCCCCCACCGGGCGTGCCCGCCCGCACAGGCCTCCCAGCCTTTGCTCACGCCGCCCCGTTTGCCTCAAGACCACCGCTTCCCAGAAGCAGCAACTCCAGAATTTCTACAGGAAGACTTCAGGGCAACGCTGTATTTGGGGGAAAGAGGGAAGATGGTACTAGGAGGCTTGTCTGGAGGCTGTGTTTTTGCACAACGTGCTCACTGTTTTTACTTAGACTGTGTGTTTATTTAGGGTGGCTTTGTGGGCTGATGGAAATCATAGGGGAGCTAAAACGTCTCCAGCCCCCTGGAATGCAGTTCTGCTTCTCCCAGGTGCTCCTAGCACAGGGCTTGTCCTGGTCTTGTGGCAGAGCTGGTGTTTGGGCCCCACATTCTCCTGCTGTGTCCCTCCCCTGCCCTCTGCCCTCCACTTTGGGCTCTCCCCTCGCCAGCCAGGAGGGATGACTAGTTCGTAAGTCCCCTAAAAACAGTCACCAGCACCCAGAACAAATATTCAAGCTCATGCACTCCAACTCCCCCAGCTCAGTTCACAGGTGGGAAAACTGAGGCAGTAAAGGGTAAGGACCTTGCCTCGGCTGATATTAGATGTTCAAAACACCTTATGTTTGGAGCCAGGTGGAGAGGTGTGCTATGAGACCAGAAGTCAATAATAGTTGGACCAATAAATCAAGCAGTGGATAGTAAAATACAACAAACCCCAGAATCCATTGAACTAATCAATAACACCTGATTGCCTAATGCAAACTGCAAATACCAAATACTGATTACCAAATCCTCAAGCCAGTAGACAATTGTCTAATGCAGTGGTTTTCAAACTCTACCAGGAATCAGAGTCACCTGCAGGGCTTGTAAAAGCCCAGAATGTTGGGCTCAACCTCCAAAGCCTCTGTGTGTCGGTGGGGGGGAAGGGTGGGGGCTGGGAATGAATATGCATTTCTTTTTTTTTTTTTTAATATATCTTTATTGATTTCAGAGAGAGGAAAGGAGGGGGAGAGAGAGAGATAGAAACATCAATGATGAGAGAGTCATTGATCAAGCCCACAACCCGGGCATGTGCCCTGACTGGGAATCGAACCCCGATCGCCTGGATCCCAGGTCGATGCTCAACTGCTGAGCCACGCCCGGCCGGGCTGAATATGCATTTCTAACAAGTCCCAGGTAATGATGATACTGCTGGCCTGGGGACCACACTCTGAGAACCACTGATCTAATGTTTCATCTTCTCCAACCTAAAGCCCACTGGGTGGCTGGTGGCTGCCACAGAGGGACTCAAGATTTCATTGGAAACTAAAGTATGGTGGTTCCACAATCTCACATCCCCATCACCAATGGTACCTACTTAAAACAAGTCTGGGTAGCCCTCCTTTCATCCCAGAACCCAGCCTACCGCATCATATTGAACTGCACCATTTCTGGTCTGTCTCCCCCTTGGCAGAGGAGTCCCTCCCAGGTAGGAATTGGGCCTTGTTCCTCTTCAGATTCCAGAGCCTGGAACAGGGCCTGAGATCCAGGATTAAGGAGCATTCGCTGACCGAGATTTGACACTCATAGAAGCACAGGGATGTCCTCAAGCTCACACAGGTGGTCAGTGATGGAACTGGGGCCAGAACACCTGGCTCCCTACTCTGAACCCAAATTCCAGGGACCTGTTCTGGCTCATGCCCTTCCCCAGCACCCTGAATGAAGCCTGATATGGGTAAATGCTGTGGAATTAATGACCTTCATCATAACGATGGGTTAAGAGGGCCCCTCCAGCCTCCTAGCCTGCTCTTTGCCACCACTCACCAACTTGCTCTATTCTCTCAGCCAACAGGCTCCAAAGCCAAATGGATAGCCCTGCAGTGACCACACCCAGGGGGGCAGTACATTTGTGGAAAAAGCACCCTCTTGGTCAGAAACAGATTAGGTGGGGCCAGGGAAAAGGGCACAAACCTGGCGGGTTCCTCCATGCCGGGCTCTACAAAATTGTCCCTATCACCTGTTTCACTGAGCTGCTAACAACTCTAGGTCAGAAGAAAAAATTTAAAACTAGGTAGTTTGCTTATCTATTATTAAAAAAAAAAAAAAAAGTAGTATTATTAAAAAATACATACAATACTACTCATGATTCTGTGGGTTGGCTGAGCCCAGCTGGGTGATTCTTCTACCTCCTGTGGCACCAGCTGAGGTTATCCACTTGGCTGCACTCAGCTGATGGTCAGACTGGGCTGCAAATTCCGGGAAGACTCAGTCGGGTGTCCTCCACAGGGCCTCTCCACAGGGCGAGTTTGGGCTTCCTCACCACATGGTGGTCTCAGAGTAACTGGACTTCTTACATGACAACTGGATTCCAAGAGGGAGAGAGGAAGCTTCTCGTCCTCTTAAGCCTGGGTTTGGAAGTCTCAAAACATCACTCCTGCCATATTCATTGGTCGAAGTAAATCACAAGGTCCAGTCCAGATTCAAGGGGAGGGAAAACAGAATACCTCCTGGTGTTCAGAGCAGCACACACATACAAGCAAGGAAAGGATTCATGGAAACTATCCGCTTCACTGGGGGAGATATTAGAAACATTTTTCAGCTCAGGACGTCCCCAGGAATGTGTGCAGCACATACAGCTGTGGAAACTTCTGAACTTATGTAACTCATAGATGTGGAGGTGGGGGGTCCAAAACTAAAGAGGTCTTCAAGGTCAGCTACAACAATCTGAGTGCAAAACGAAAGGACCCTGGCCTGGGAGATAGGATTTCTGGGTCCTCCCACAGCCTTGGCCCTAATTTGATGTGAGAAGCTAAGTGAGACCCTGCCTCTCTCTGAGCCACCAATCAATCTACTTCTGCCCATGGGTCATCTGTCCATAACCCTCCATCAGAACTTTGCTATTGCCCTTTGCTATTTTCTAGACTCCTTAAGGGCAAGGGTCTCTCTTCTCCTCTGGTTTCCATAGCTTAACAGCCCCTTGCCCATGGATTTATATCCAGGAAACTCAGTATTACTGAATTTAGACCAATGTTGGACTGTTTTTAAAAGATTCTTGAGAACTACAGCTAAAATACAGAGCAAATCACTGGAACTGAATGCCAGAGAGGGCTGCGAAGTTGTTCTTAGTTTATGCTCCTATTATACAGATTAATATACTGAGGTAGCCTGGTGTGGAGAGAAGAGCAGGGTTATAGAGAATTGATTTAGCCAAGCTCCTTCTTCCTTCTGGGAGCCCTGCCAGTCTTCTCCCCAATGTCGCACTCACTAGGCTCAGGTCTAGCCCAGACGTCTCTGGGTGCTCAGAAATTCCAGCCCCCTGTGAGGCCACCGGTGCCCAGAGCCTTCTCATTCAGACTTTGCAATAGTAGGGACAATCCCAGGAAGAAACTAGGGAAGCAGGGCACCTCTGGGGATGGGGCTTCCTCTTAATCCTTTAGGACCCAGTGCTTGTCTGTGGAGATGCTGGAAAGGTAGGAGGAGCCCCCCATATCATAGGAGGAGCCCCCCATATCACCCTTCCCAGTGTTCGGCACTCATTCCATTGGTTGGCTATGATGGTAACAGAACACTTTACATTGGAATGTCCCCTCAGACCTCAGCTGTTAAGCATCTCTGATTAACTCACACTTCTCTGCTCCCCAAACATAACCTACACTCTGCAGCTGCTTCTCCTTGGCTCATGCAGTTCCCTCTGCCAGGAATGCCATCACCCCATCTAACCCCGACTTACTGCTCATTCTTCCAGGCCCAGCTCAAGTGCTCCCTCCTCCAAGAAGCCCTACCCTACCCCCTCCTCCCCACGTTGGCAGAGATATTTCCCATCCTTAAGCCCTCACCGCACTTTGCCTTCCCCTCGCAAGGCTCTGAACACGCTGCCTTAGTTATAGCAGGATTGCTGGGGAGAGGCAGCTCAGCTGTGGGGCTGCCCCCAGAGTTCCTACGTCAGCCCCTGTCCTAGGTGCTGGGGACTCAGCAGGAGTCTGAGACAGGATTCATGTGCAAGTGATTTATTAAGAAGGAGATCCCACGGGATGCTCTGGAGTATAAGTCACACCTCAGAGTTGTCCTGTTCTAAAACTGGGGAGCTGGGCTCCACACTCCTGCACCTGCAAGTCATTAGCTAAGGAGAAGCTGAGTTCCCAGTCACTGCAGTCTGTCTGCGATGGTGGGAAGTTGCCAGTAGCCTGGGGCATGCCGCTGAAGAAGAGTCACAGGTGTAGACCACTGGAAGCAAAAGAACGCAGGAGGCAGGGAGGAGAGGGGGCGCAGAACCAGCAAAAGGCCTCTGATGGAGCCCCACCGCCCCCAGCATCCACCTCAGCGATGCACCGTCCCTGATTCAAAGAGCTCAACGAGGGGAAAACGTATATGCCAACAGGCGAATTCAGATTCACAGGCGATCTGAGGTAGCTAAGTGTCTCCACTTTTCTGAAGATCGCCGGCCAAATGGGGAGTTATAAGCCAGGCGCTGAAGCATGCACCCGGGGGCGCTGAGCTTGCAGTGTCAGCCTGATCGGCATCTCCCACTCCCCACCCCCAAGTTGGGCTGCTGTCTGCGCTGTTGCCGGCATGGTTAAGACAACTCAGGAATCACAGGCTCGGCTCTCCACAGACTAATTGCAAACTCAGGATATCAAATTGGACTGATTTCCCCAAGGACACGGACATGTTTTCATAATTCTGACGGTCCCCTTTCATCCTACAGCCCTGAAAGAGCCCTGTTGTTAATCAAGCCCTTTCCTTTGCAAACCTAGACCCCCACCTTTGGTTTGGGGGTAAAGGAGGTAGGGATGGGGCAGGAACAGGGGCCAGGGCCCTGAGAGGGCTGCCTCTAGGTGACAAAATCAAGACTCTGTGAAGAGGGGGCTCTGTCTCTGCAGTTGATCTGGAACCCGATCCTAATGCTGTGGAAAGCTCATGGGCTGCCAAAGCTCAAGGACCCTCAGTCTCCAAGCTTCCATAATACCGTGCCCCTCTAACCCCCACTTTGCAAGAAGGGACCACCAAGTTCCCCGGGGAAGGAAGGCAGAAGCAATTCTGCCCTAGTCCCCAGATATACCTTCCAAGTAAGAGGCCACCTGAAAAAGCATCTGTAACTGAAGAGAATCCCAGATGCACTGGCCCAGCCACACCTTCAGAGCATGAGGCCTGAAAGGGACCCAGTGCAAATGTCCTGCCATCAGAAACTGGGTGGTCTCACAGCAATGCTCGTCCAGCCTGAGCTTGGACCCGCCCAGCCACGGCGAGCTCACTGCCTCCCGGGCAGCCCCTCCTGTCTTTGGACAGCTCTGTTACAAAAGTCTCCCTCCTACTGCCCCAAACTGTTGCCGCCCCACTTTCTCACTGCCTCTGGGGCTCCACAAGAGGATGCCAACAATAGCAACCACAACCATGGCTGCACCTTACTCCTTAGAAAAGATTTCTATTAGCCGGTCCCAATTCAACTTCTACCTTATGGACCCTCAGTAGTAACAGACCAGATCCCTCCCTGCTGTGCTGGCCATGGTACCTCCTCCTTCACTGTGGCTCTCGTTCCTCATGAGAACACTGTCCAACATGCACAGTAAGGAGCCCGTCAGTCCATTTAACAGCAGCGGCCAACAGAAGGGCCGGGATTTGCTCAAGATCCCAGAGCTCAGCTGGATCCCATTTTCCCTTGAAGAAGGCTTGGGGTTCGGTCTCTGTGGCTGTGGCCCTCATTCGCTCATCTAGCAGGCGTCCCAGTGCTTCCCTCTAGGGCCCATCCTACCTTGCCAGCCCCCTAATTGGGGTGACATTGAAACGTGTGTCTGGCTCCTGTGGCTGTGATATTTAAATTATCCGAGGCCCACATGGGAGGGTGGGGAGGTGGCTACAGGGCTCTGAGCACCCAGGATCCTGAGTCTGTGCGTATCCCGTCTCCTTCCTCTGCCTGCCTGCCTGCAGTCATGTGGGCCCCACTGGTTAAATTCCACATGGGGAGCTCCGGCTCTGATGTCTGACCTTCAAATATAGGGCAGCTCTGGCGGCGGGAGGCAGCTGGGAGCTTCCTCGGAACGCCAGCTGACTGATTTTTTCATTCACTCGGCCAGTTGGTGAGTGAATTAAGTGATGCAGCCAGAATGAGCAGCTACAGGCTTCACTTTGCCGGCCTTAGCATCTTCCTCGGAACTCCTTTTAGATGGATGGACGGGGTGGTTTGGGACTTGAGGTGAACTGGGTTTACACCCCAATTTAGCTCAGCAGCTTGGTTGTATTGCTTCGGACAGGTCCCTCTCTCGACAAATGACGAGGACAGATACGGAGATGATAAGCGGGTGGCCTGAGGGCTGCATGTCCCATGGCCATGCTTTATTTAACAAGCGCACCCCTCTGCAGGGGTATGTATTTATTTTGAATGTGTCTGGATGGGAAGTGCGTGTTTCGGTTTGGCCCAGCCTCCAGCATTCCCTGTTTTCCCACACCTGGGCCCTTTTGGCACGAGTCTGGCCTCCGAAGGCATTTGAGTTTGCAACCCTGTGCTGGCGGAATCATTTTCTGTTGACAGGGTAATAAGAGTGAAGACAATAACAGCCACACGTGTTTCGTGCTTTCGGTTTAACCAAACCACTCTCCACCCACTGAAGTATTTGGCTTGATGCTGGAGTCTCTGTGAATTTCACAGTCTCAGTTTCCTTCTTTTTCCATCCACATGGAACCGTGGCGAGGATCTAGCTGACGTCTATGGTAGGGATTAAGTTTATTATTCTCAAATCTGCTGGCCAGAGTCATTGCATTTCAGAGATGAAAGCTAAATTCACCTTAGTGGATGATTGCTTTGTTTTGGGAAAACACACCAATGGGCCTTTGTTTTCTAAAGGCAAGGCCTGGGACTTGGTTTGGGGGAGTGGGAGACAGTGGTGGAGGTTGTGATGGATGAGTGGAAACAAAATTGCTCTACATAATACAGTAAAATTAGGTCATACTTGGGTAGAGAATTTATGAAGTTAACTGATTCCAGATTTCTTGAAAGCTCAAAAAACAAGATTGGGGAGGGGGGGGTCCTTAAGTCATGGGAGAGAAGTAACAAGAAAAGGCTTTTGTCCCCAAGCAGGAGTGAACTTGAGCAGCATGGACCAAGGGAGACACAGTCAATCAATCACTCTTCAAAATATTATAGTTTCTTTGACAGTAATACTATTTTTTTTATAATTAAAAATCTTAGATTGACAAGTGTTAACACACTAGAACGGGAGTCACCCAAATACAGCCTGTGAGTCGTTCCTGTACTACCTGCAAGCAAAAATGGTGTTTATATTTTTAAATAGTTGGAAAAATCAAAAGAATATTTTGTGACATGTGACAATGATATAAAATTCAAATTTGTGCCATAGAGAGCCACACCCACTTGTTACACACTGTTTACAGCTGCTTTCACACTACGATGGCAGATCCAGTGGTTGTGACAGACCGTGTATGGTGCTCCCCCATTTACCATCACCTGTGTCAGTGGGCACAGTGCCCTTGAAGGAGGCCTGGGGGCATCCTCACCATGAAAACTTGCTGTCGTGCTTTGGGATCGTTCCTCCTGGGGACCAGCCTCCGCTTCAGTCCCGGGTTCCAGTACGGCGACTGCCTCTGCGAGCTGAGGAGGAAGCAGAGCACGCCTTGTCCCTAGGCCGCCCTCCGGGCCCCTGCCTCTTCACTCTCCTCTCCTCCTGACTGTAGACGTTAAGGACCTCCTCCCTTATCACACTCAGCATGTCCCAGACCAGGTCATGCTGGGCTTGAACCCTGGCTATCAACCTGGCAGCCAGCTGAGGACGTGGAGGCAGCTCCTGAAGGGAGGGCTCCTGTCTCCTTGGGGGATCAGGAGCTGGGGGGAATGCAAGTTTTCCCCTGAAAGAAAAAAATGCCAGCTCCTATGTCAGAGGAGTGAGCCACCTCTGTAACTCTAGCAGGTCATGGGATCAGCAGAGTCAAAAATTCTTGGAGACACCACCCAGAAGTCTCCACCTATGTTTCCAGGTTTCCCTAGCCAAGACCCAGAGCATAACAGACCTACCTTGGCTGAGCATTTAAATATCTATGGTCCTCGGCAACTCTATCATGTCCCGAGTGGGCTGTTCTTGCAAAGATAAGAATTTCTTTGTAATCTACCAAAAAGAGCTCTGGCTCTCACATTTTATTTGTTAACTGCCCCCAGTTTCTCCTACCGCTGGGGTGGGGACATGACCCCTCAGTAAAACCAGCCAATTCCACTGTCCTTGTTGGCACTATTTTCTCTCTGTTCTTCAAACGCAGGAATCACTATACCAAGGGGACATTTCCCCAGGTCACCGCCTGTGAAGCCTTCACCCACTGGGCCATCACCTTGTGCTGAGAACTATCAGCGCCCCACATTCCACTTGGGACAGCGCCTTTCTTGAAACAGCCGGCCCGCGAGTGAGCCAGGCCCCGCACCCCACCACCTTACAGCCTGTTTCTCATATCCCACCTCGGCTGGAGTCCTCCGAGCAGCAGACACCAGGGGAGGGTCGGACAGACGGATGGACGTGAGATTTGTTAGGAGAAACATGGGTGCAGGGCAAAGGCGGGGATGGAGCAGAGAAGAGGCAGAGGCTCCAGACAATGGTGCGGGTCTGACTCCTGTGGAAGGAGGGAAAGAAAGACTGACAGCAAGCAGGAGTGCCAGACGCCAGCGCCCGTCTCAGGCCTTGGCCAAGCGAAGGCCAGAGCGGCCCGTGGTGAGCAGGAAGCGCCAGCACCCGTCCCCTGGCTGTGCTCTGCCCTGGGGAAGGGTGGCCTCAGCATGATGTTGGGGTGGATTCAAAGGTGAGATGACGGAGGCTGTCAGTCAACTGTGTCCCCTCAGAGTTTGCTTAAAGGAACCTCCCTGGCCATCGCAACATCTCCGTTGGTTTATCCCACCTTCAATACAATGCCACGAAGATTAATTTAGTTTACCGCCCATAGCGCCAGGCAAAGGAATCAGATGAAATCCAATTGGGCAATTATTTTAAATTTTATTATAAGAGGTGTCCCTGTCAGAAAGGAAAAATGGGAAAAGAATAATTCAGTTAGGTGTTGAACAAAGCGATTCACTGGATGAAACGAGGTGCAGGGGTAAGGGAGGGGTGTTGCAGACTCATCTCAGATAAATGATTTTAGGTGATGGTATGACTTCCACGTAAGGGGCCTGGGTTATGAGTTCAACTGCATTTCAATAATATGGGCTTGGGATTCCCTGATGTCACGTTGAGAAGTACCTGAGAGGAACCACCCAGGATAATTATACTTTTCAGTCTCCAGTGCCAGCCACCACCTCTGGGGCAAGAAGCAACTGCTGCCCTCTGAGATAGTAACTAGAGCGTGGCCATGAATGTGGGACCAGGCACCTCCACTCGCATGAAATGAGGGCGGACCTCAGTTCACTTAGGATGAGAAAATCATTCCCTTAGTGAAAAGGGGTCTTTTTAGCCCCTGGAGGGTATAAATTAAATACAGAAATAATGAAGCCAATTAAACCCATAATATTAATGTTTGTATTAAGTTTAGGAATGATCTGTACAGAGCTGATATTTGCAGGATTTGTGATGTGTTAAGAGAATTTGGCAAATCTGTGATTACATTGTAAATATATAATTGAGTAATTGAGTTTAGACTTGTGATTTTAAATTAAAAGTTGTAAGAGAATTTGATTAGTTTTATAAACAGTATTAGAATGCTTCTGAGAACTTGAGATTCACCATACCTATAATTTTTATTTATTAAATTTACAAGAGTAATTTAAGTGCTTGGAAAGTAAAAACTTGTTAGGCCAGGCACGTGAAGTGCTCTGAACGAAAACAGGATGCATCCAATTTATAAATACACTTCAAAGTGCTTAAAGAAAGCTAATAAATTGTAAATGACACTGTTTAAGGGAATTTGGATTTACAATTAGGCTAATAAAATTTGAAATTAAATTTAGAGGCTTAATTTGTTACCTTTTTCTACACCAAAAAAATTCTTCTCAGTCATCAAGAACTCCCTCTGACACTCATGTCTAAAAAGGAATCCACCATGGTTCTCCATCCCAAACGTTGGTTCCAGAAGGTAAAGAGCATTGACATACATGCAGGTGTCCAGGGGAGGGTCCTGGGGGCACCTTGGCCCTCCTTTTCCTCCTCTGTACATCTAAATAGTTTCCTGTTAATAACACCCCGTCATGTCATAAGATTTGCCCTCCTGTCTCCTCCCCTCCTGCCCCTTGGCAAGCCTCCCCCCTCCCCCAGGTTACCCATCCGCCTTGTGGGGGCCTACCTGCCTCTGGTCTTCTCTCCTCTTTCTTTTCTTCTGTTATGAGAACTGCAAAGACACTGCTAAGATTAGAGGGGAGCCCCAGCCTGCCTGGCTCTGGCTGCCTTTTTACATCTGCTGCCCTCCTGGCAGCCTCAGAAGTCTGTGGAGAGACATTCGCTAAGCACCTTGCCCCTGGGTAGCAGATGGTCCTTCCAAACTTCTGAGTCACAGCATCCTGCCTAGAATGGCAGTGTCATCTCCATGAGCCCAGTTACTAGAGACTTACTGTTGGTAGTCACTGGCCAGGAGTGTGTGTTAAGAAAGGGGCAGCCTCCTCTCTCTGCCCACCTGCTTCTCCTGCTATGCCTCTGATTTGGTGTGGAGGCCCTGATGAGGCTGAAGGTGACAGCAGCCACCTCTGGGCCTTCCCCTTGCTGATCACTGTCCTCCAAGGGTCGCATCACCTGACCTAACTCTGAACTCTTGGAAGGCAGAGCCCCATCTCTGCCATTTCTGTCCCCTTTAAGGCAGAAACGGGCATTGATGGGACGCCAAGGGAGCAAGGTAAGGACCCTACCTTTTGTAGCAAGAGCATGGGAACAGGAGCACAGGTCCAGCTCCACTGTGGGCTTCCTGCGTGAGCCAGAGCAAATCATCACCCTCTCCGGGCCTGGTTTCCCCTGGCCCCTTATAAAGTGTTAGAGACCCTTTCACCCAGCAAAGCCACTTCTAGGTGTTTGTCTGAGGAATACACTCTTCCATGTGCCCAAAGAGGTACAAGTAAGAATAGCAACCTTGCTAGCAACAATGAACAGTGTTAGTCTAAGTGCCAATCAATGGAAGAATCCTTGAATAAATTACAGTACACACATATAGGCTGTGTCAATCCAGGTCCAGTCAAGAAACAGAATTTACACCAGTTATTTCCCCCCACAACATTCTGTTATGGAAAATTTCAAACACACAGGAAAATTGAAAAAATGGTAAAGCGAACACCTATATACCCACCAAAATGAACATTTGGCCTTAGTTGCTTTATCATATATCTATCCATGTATCCATCTGTTTATTCATCTTATTTTGGGGATGCATTGCAAAATAAGGTACAGACAGCAATATGCTTTACCCAGAAACACTTCAACATGTATATCATTAACTAGAGTTCCATATTTGCTTACAGTTCTTTTTTAAGGTAAATTTTCATATAATCGAATACACTACTATTCAATGGGCTTTGCCAAATTGATCCACCTGCGTGATCCAAACCCCCATCAAAATACAGACATTACTTCCACACCAGAACCTTCCCTCATGACCTTTCTCTGCCTCCACCTCCACCTGCAAATACTGCTCTGATTTTTTTCCACCAGAACTTAGTTTTGTCTGCTCTGGAACATCACAGAAGTTGAGTCATCCTGTGGCGACACGTCTTTCAGCCAGCCCCAGTGTCTTCCAGGTCCACCACGTTGCATGTGTTAGCAGTTTGTTCTCTTTTTGCTGAGTACCTCACATTACATGGATGTGCCACCATCTGCTTGTCCATTCTCATGAGGATGGACATTTGGGATGTTTCTAGTTTTTGTCTATTTGTGAATAAAGCCGCTGTACAATTTTTTAAAGCAATTCTTTCTGAGGTCATGTTTTCATTTGTATTGGGTAAATACCTAACTCTGGACTTGCTGGTTTATAAGGCAGGTTAATGTTTAGAGTTATAAGAAAGACCCAGCATGGCCCATGCCCAGACCCTACCATGACCTGGCCCATGTCCTCTGCCATCCTTTGTCCCATGGAGCCTGCTGGTGCCATCACCCTCCCTTCCTGGTGAGTTCTCTCTCAGGGGCCCCCTCCCCATTCATTCTCGTCATCTGGCCTTGGTCAGGACCTCTCTAAGCCACCAGCTATGCTTCGGTCATTGTAATCCTCATCAGAAAGGGCTGAAGTCTCCATGCCTTTTGTTCCAGGAGCCCCTGTTTTCTTGTAAATGTTCCTTTCTCTGCCCAGGAACCTCTAGGTTCCCCACACCAATTAATGGGATCAAAATTGGGCAATAACATTGGCCTCTGAGCTGATTCTAGGCCCTGAGTGAGCCCAAATATTCCACAAGATCTGAACATCCATGGCCACCAGCCTGCGTTCTTCTTGGGCCCATTCAGTGCCTGGGGAAGGGCTGTGAGGCAGGGGTTAGACAGCTGGAGTCCCTGTGGCCTGGTCCCAAGCCCCTGGCCTGTCCAGGCGTGACACCTCCCATCTCCCCATGATGTCTGCAATGGGCCACCAAGGAGTCACCTGTACTCTCAGCCTTCACCCAAACATATTATAGTATCGTTTAGAGTGCTATAGAGTGTTTAGAGCTTATAGACTCCACTATATAAAGGTTAAGAGTGTAGACACCAAGCACAGACACCCAGGTTCCAGTCCTGACTCTGTCTCTCTCCAGGCATTTCTCGTTGCTTCTATAACGAGGGAATCCCAAATACATTGTAAAATAGAGAGGATCCTCTGCTGTCTCTGGCTGCTTCTGCCCCTCTGCTGAGCCCCTTCTCTGCTAGACAACCTGAGCCTCACAGCCTGGGTGAGATACCTGAGCCTCAGATTCCTCTTCTGTATAGAGCCACACAAACGGCAGGTGGTGGGACTGTCACAGCTTGGGGAAGCCAGGGGAGCCCAAGTAAATGAAAGCCTCTCTCCCACCTAGGGCAGCCCCCTGGCTCTTGAATTTGTGCCTAATTCACAGCCATCACCCACACAGTCCTCACCATAGCCTTGGGAGGGAGGACGGCCACACAGGAATTATTAACCCCCTTTACAGAGGAGGAAATTAAGGCAGACAGCAGGAAGTCAACCTGCCACATCCCCAGGTGGGGAGCCTGGGTTGCTGACTCTGTTCTTGTCCAGCTGTTTAGCATATTAATTCACCGTGTGCTCTCACCTGCAGAGAAGGGGGGGCGAGCTTGGTGGCTAAAATCCCAGGATCAGAGCCAGACCACCTGGATCCTGATCCTGACTGGCATCTAATAGGGCAAGTTACCTAACCTCTTTATGCCATGGTTCCCTCATCTGTAAATGAGTACTCTGAGAAGACTTATACTGTCAATAATAAAGCATTATTATTATTACGCACTGTGAGAATGAAATGAGTGACCACAGGTGAAACAGAATGACACCTAGCACATAACAGGTGTGTCCTAAACAATAGCTGTTATTGTAAGGATCCCTCTTAGTCTAGAGGGCAGGACCTGTGTCCCTGTATCCAGTTCCTCTCTGTAACCACCCTCCCACCCCCCACCCCATAGCTGATCCAAGTCTGCAAGTTGCTCAGGGACTGTTAGCTGAATGAGTGAGTGTTAGCATTTAGGTCACTGGAAGCCTTGTGTCCAGCGAATGCAGAACTTGAGAAGAGGTGAGTCTGGGTGGCACATACTAGAGCTATGCCAGTACATCCCAAACCCCTTCCCGGTTGCCCTGAACCCTGGCGGGGTGAGCTGCAGCCCCCGCAGAGCTGTGGTTTCCCACAGAAATCCCTCTCTTTGTTAAGGCTTTGTCTCCAAAGTCAGACCTTCTCAGCCAGGACACTCTGCTGCTAATGATGTCCGTGGAGACAGTTGAGGCTGCGATGCACGGCCTCGCCCCAGGAGCCGCCCTGGGAGAGAGCTTAGCCAGAGGCACTGCAGCCTGGAGTGGAGCCAGGCTGGCGAGCACATGCCCAGTCCTGAGTCAGGGCTGGAGGAGCCTTTGTAGATGCCGGCCACAGCCGCCTCTCCTCCTGTGGAGAGGGGGGCAGGCCCACAGGCTCCTGTCTCGTGGGGTCAGGGCAGAGCCAGGCCTGGAATCTAGAGCTGTTGACCTCTCTCTCTCTCTCTCTCTCTCTCTCTCTCTCTCTCTCTCTCTCTCTCTCTCACACACACACACACACACACACACACACACACACACACACATGGGTCTCACACTTGAGTGAGCATCAGAATGGCCTGAGAGTTTGCATTTTAACAAATTCCCAGATGATGCTAATGATGCTGGTTAGGAATCACACTTTGAAACCATTGTTTTAGGAAATGACCTGAACCTAGGAATGGGGACTGGAACCCAAGAACATTTAGGTCACATATCCTCAAGTTTGCCCTTGAGATATCCTAAGACCTCTGGGCCTCAATTTCTCACCTTGTACAATTAGAGATTGGACCACTAGGGGCCTCTCCCCAATACACTGTGCATGTTCCTTTCTTTGCACAATGGCTCCTTCTGGCCACAATACCTGCCCCTTCCTTCTCAGTTGAGTGCCTCTGCCTCTCCAACTAAGCATAGCTCAGAGTTGTCTCTCCTCCCTGCACCTCCCACTACCACCTCCTTGAACGTGAGGTTTCAGCTCAGAGTTTACTTCCTACAGGGAGCCTTCCTGACTACCTCCTCCCAAGTCCAGGTTAGGGACGCTGCAGTCACTTGGACTTCTCCACCTCCTCCTGTCCTTTACACAGGATACTGTCATTGTCTAAATGTTTGTCTGATCCCCAGCTAGATTGTGACAGCCCTGTAGGCACTCTGCATGTTTAGCTCCAATCCCCAGTAGGTGATCACCAAGTCTGCGCCTTAAGGTAGAATGAATGACAGCGGGAAGTTGTGATCAACAGACCTCACTGCTAATTCTGGCTCCAAGTTTGGGACCTTTACCAATCTGATTCAACTCAATGTTTAGAACGGAAGTGAAGCATGAAGAAAACCTCATTAATTTATGTTTCTTCCCTCCTGACATTAACCTCGATTATCTCACTGCTGGAGGAACACGGTTTCCTGCATGGCTAAAGATCAGCCGAGTTACAGGCCCAGGTGGATCTTGACCACAGCCTCTCCCCGTGCAGCACAGTTTACACGGCACTTTCCCACCTGCTGGGAGGATGGCAGGGCGGGAATTATGGCCATCACTCGAGAATAGTAACTGCCCGAGGGCAGGCATCTTGTCTGTTTTGTTCACTAAGGTTTCGTCGGCACCTGGTTGGCACCAATAAATACTTGTTCAGTGAAGGGATCTTACCTTACAGATAAAGGAAAGGGTTACTCAGGAGGGCTGAGTGGTTCTCCAGGTTCCCAGAGCTGGAGTGTCAGAACTGAGGGGTCTCGACCTCCTGTGCAAGGCCCCTTCTCACCGTCCTGGGCCTGCAATGTCTATCCCAGTGCAGAAATTATCCTCCCCAATGTGCCAACCTTTTATGCCCCTCTGCTCACATATATCTCTTTGAAGGCTGGGGTGATGGTGCCCAACATCCACGCCTTGCATAGGGCCTGGGTGCACATCTCCCACAGCCCAGTGTCTTCTCTGCCTTCGCCTCTGTTGGCTTGCCAATCTGTAGGCATCGCTGAGTGGGCCCAGTCACAATTCGCTGTTCTCTATATCCGAGCAGAGTCATAGTTTCCCCTCCCTTTGTAGGCGTAGAGAAAAATGGTCTCCTCATCCCATCCCAATCCAGCCCTCCTCTCTGCATCTGACAGGGATACTTAGGGCTCAAAGAGAAGAGCAAAGAGAGGCCAAAGCAGGCATTTCACGCAGGGACAGTGGTGGCCGCAACACAGCAAATGATGGGGGAACCACACACATGCACAGAGAAGTCAACGACCAACTCCTGATTGCATTTTCTAGTTTCTTTTATCACTGGCTGTAACAGGACAGCTAATGGGCCATAAGACTTTAGTCTTAGCTTCACCACTGACTTAAGTGTGTGACCTTGAGTAGGTCGCCCATGCCACCCAGAACATTCAGGAAGAGCTGCCCGCCTTTAAAAACTGGAAATAAGCAATAGCAGTAACTACCATTCTTTTGTACTCACAGTTTCCAAAGCACTCTCAAATACATCATTGCATTTAGCCTTCAGAGCAGGTCTATGTGCCTATTTTACAAAGAGCAGTAGACAGAGGGGTTAAAGACTTGCCTTTGGTCAATCACACTGGCATTACGAGGTAGGGCAGGGGCTTGAATCTGTTTCCTAACAAAAACCTTAGTTTTTTCTCTCTTTGTTTCCAGTCAATTGACTTCAACAAGCATTTTTCTGATCACATTCTGCACCAAGGCCAATGGACAGTCCAACAAATCAAAGCAACAATGCCTGCCCTCTAGAAGCCCAGAGTCCAGTGGCAGAGTCACACGTGTACTTTATAAACATCGCCAGGGGGAAGAAGAGGAGGTGACTCTGTAGGTGGGTGGATAATGCTTCATGACAGGGCTGGCATTTAACTGCCCTGGAAGTGAGTAGAGCCTTAGCAGAAAAGAGAGAGGGTGGAAGAGGTAGAGACATGACACCGCCAAACGCCCAGAGTCTGCAGAGGGGTGGGATGCAGGGTCCCAAGTGTTCAAAGATACAGAGAAGCCCGGCTGGTGTGGCTCAGCAGTTGGGCATCAACCTATGATCCAGGAGATCGCGGTTTGATTCCCGGTCAGGCCACATGCCCGAGTTTTGGGCTCAATCCCCAGTGGGGGGCGTGCAGGAGGCAGCTGATCAATGACTCTCTCATCATTGATGTTTCTATCTCTCTCTCTCCCTCTCCCTTCCTCTCTCTGAAATCAATAAAGATATACTTAAAAAAAAAAAAATACAGAGAAGACAAGGCTGGAGAGCAGCTGACCCAGGGCAGAAAGGGCCAGGGTCACAGACTAAAGAGTGACTTCTCTGTGCATGTGTGTGGTTCCCCCATCATTTGCTGAGGTGCAGCCGCCACTGTCCCTGCGTGAAATGCCTGCTTTGGCCTCTCTTTGCTCTTCTCTTTGAGCCCTAAGTATCCCTGTCAGATGCAGAGCTGAGGGCTGGATTGGGATGGGTGAGGAGAACATTTTTCATAAACTTTGAAAGGCTTTATGTACTGTCCACCAGCTCAGATCTACTTTAAAAACTAACTAAAATAATAACCTTCTTGCTATAAATGCTCCTTATAGAAATAGAGACAAGCAAAGGAAAGAAAAGAAAAATCACCTTTAATCACATTGCACAGAGGTAAGCAATGTTTTCTATGAATATAAACATTTTTCTAGAATGTCACTGTATAGTTAATGTTCCTTTGTAGTATTTTCCCCCCACTTACTATTTCGTGAACAGCTTCCATGTCATTCAATAAATTCTTCTTCAACAGTGGTTCTAATTTTTGGAGGGGTCAGGGACCCCTGTGAAGATCTGCTGGAAGCACAGACCCTCCCCCAAGAAAATGCACATTCCCAAATACATGCCAGTCGTGTTGCCAAGTAGAAATGCAGGCCCAGGGGCACCAGGTCTTTGGATGTTTCCAACGAGCTGGAAACCCATTTCTTATATGAAATCCTCTGTTTTTTAAAGGCTGACTGCTAACTTGAAATATTAAAAAATGAAAACACGGAGGGAACCAAACAAAGTTGTCAGAGGCCTCAGCCTGCTCTAGGGCAGCCGGTTTATAACTTCTGGGCAAGGCCAAGGTCTCAGGTGTTTAACGCTTATGATCAGACCCAACTCATGCTTCCAACTGCGACTTGCCTTCTTACACAGCCAACCCTGCTCTTCAATTCCCACTTCCACGCCTCGGTCCATGCCACCTCCATACATGAAGCGCCTGCCCCGTGCCCACCCCCGCCACCACATTGTCCAAATCCCACCAGGATCTTTCCAGGGCTTTACCAGTCTGCACCTTGAACCCCTGTCACGCTCTCTCTGTGACTAGCTATTTGTGGCCCCATCTCCAGTCCTCTGCTCCGCTGGGAACTCTGGGGACAGTGCCATTTGATTCATCTCTGTGCCCCGCCCCAGTGCAGGACCCCCGGTAGTGAGCCCAGAGCGGGGGCTCAGACAGCACTGGCGGGGGAGGGGCCGGCAGCGCGCTCCCGGGGCGAGTGCCCAGCGCCGTCCTCACTGGAGCAGAAGGAAGCGTCATTACAGCCCGGCTCCAGCAACCTGCCAGGCAGCCACCCCTCGGGGGTGCGAACTGCTGTGAGATTCTCAGAAAGGGGAAAGCAGAAAGTGACTCTTGAAAGGAGAGCTCAAAAAAGGAGGAGACGGGAAGAAAAGCCCTCGTAAGTCCCGGAGCCAGGCCTGTGCTGCCCTTTGAGCCACGGCTATGAGGAGGCAGGACCAGGCTGGAGCCTTCAGGAGGCCCAGGTCAGGCCCCAGCCCTGCCCTGTGTGACTTTGGGCAGGTGTCTTCCCCTCTCTGAACAGCAAGGGGCAGAACCAGATCACCTCCTAGGGCCGTTTTTTCTAAAGGAATAAAACTCTATGTGGCAGTCAAGGGGACCTCTCATGTCCCTTTAAGAAGCTAGAACTGCTGCGGCCTCTTGCTCCCTTGTCTCCATCTCTCGGTCTCCCCCCCTCTGGTTGTCACGATCCTTCCTTACGTCCCTCCTCCCCGCTCCCCTATTGTCTGCCTCTAGTTCATAAACTTGCTCACATTGTTTTTCATGGGTTAGCTTAGAATTAAGATAAGCTCTCAGTCACTTACCCAATGTCTGACCAAGGTGACTGGTGACAAGAGCATAACACACGGTTGACAAGGGCTAAACCCCACACGGCGGAAATTTTCATTGACTAAATATTGACTAAAAAATCAACTCTTCTTGACATTGATTTGCTAAATATGACCCAGGAAACTTGGGCTTGCTCAAAATAGTGGCCAAGAAAAGAAAAGCCACAATGGCAGATGTTATCATGAATCAATTAAGGAAAAAATAATTGATAGAAATAACTTCAGTAAGATTAAGAAAAGAGAAACTAAACTGAAAAGTAACCAAAGGAATCAATTAACTTTATGGTGGGGCTTTGAAAAATAATTTTTCCATAAAAATTAATCAGTGTTGATATAATTCTTATTAAAATATTGGTAACAGAGTCAAACGGCCAGACCTGGAGTGCAGTGGGGAGGCATGGGTGTGAGGGCTTGGTTAACCTGCCTGTGGTCTCTTACCACTCCCTCTGCACCCCCCCACCCCCACACACACCCCCCACACCCCACCCCCCACCCCTGCCTGTGACAAGCTGGCTGGTTCCTTCTTACTTGTAATCATCACTGTCTTACCAGTGGTTTTTGTACTTCCAAAAGACTTGAATTTTTACACTAATCACTGCCTCCTTAATCAATTAATGAGACTTAAAAGGTCATTTATCATTGGAAATTGCAACTGGAATCACCAGAGCACTACATTGGCCCGCAGATGCTAAGGAATTGCATCCTACGTTGATAATTGTAACCCAGCTTTAATGAGATTCTTATTAACATATACATTATTAATTAGACCATTAATGCAGATGTCATTTTGAGTCACACCAGGATTCCCAATAGCTCACATGGTTATTAAACCTCGCTAATTTTCACAAGGAATTAATATTATATTAAAGGTTCTCTCCACTGTGTATTCTAAATTAAACGCTTACTTTCGACATCTCACCCACAGCATCCGCTCAGAGTTGTTCAAGAGAGAAGTAAGAGGGAAGCGTTTTCATTCTCAGACCTGAGAGCTCCCTACGTTGCAAGTAACTAGTGTCTGTAAGCAGCCAGGGAAGGAAAGGCTGAGAGAGGAAGGGCCTCCCTCCCCACTCCCCATGTCTCCGGAGGAGCCTACTCTCCTTTAATTAGTAAGGGTTCCTAATGCATCTAAAATAGAATATTTAAGTGTTTTCTTATTACAAAGGATCACTTATTCACTGTAAATAATTTAGGAAATACACATAAGCAAAAAGGAGACAATTTTCATCACCCATTCCCTCAGCACTTGGTAATTACCACTCTGAGCATCCTCATGTGCTCTTTTAGTCCATTTTCTCTGTGCTTAAATAGACATCCTTTCACACAAATAGAATATTTTACATGTTGTTTTAAACCTTCCTTTTGAACTTACTATTTCATGAACACTTTTCTGTATTAGCAGATGTTCTAGAGCATCATTAATTATCACGGTATACATATCAATCTCCTTCATTCTTTTATATGGCTCTGGGATGATGAAGGTGGCCAAAAGTTTTGCCTTTTGGGATATTGATTTTAATCTGGTTATTAAGAAACAAAAGGCTCAGAAAGAACCTTGGAGCCTCCCCCTTTCCTGCCCGAGAGATTCATATAGAAAAACCTGCTTCAGGAAGGGGAGCTTAGGGTGTTCCCCTTAGCCTAATTTGAATTGAGTGTGGTAAATGGGAGGGCTTCAGGCAGGAGCCTGTTAGCGAGATACCCCCCCACCCACATGTCCCATTATTTCTGAGTTACCTAACAAAAACTTACCTGCCAGGTGTGTTTGGCTCTTTCTCAATTACCAGCAAATCTCCCATTCTCACTTCTAAAATCTAAGGCCCCATTCCCACCCCCTTTCTCCTTTGTTTAAAATGTCATAGACACCTAGTGTTGCCCCACTGCCTTTGGAATTTTCATGCTTATGTGAATTCCCCACGCACATGTATTAAAATTTTGATTTTCTCCTGTTAATCTGCCTCCGTTAATTTGATTTTTAGCCCAGCTAGAAGAACTTAGAGGAAAAGTATTTTTTTTCAGTCCCCACAATGGTCATCTTGATACATCAACTTGGTTGGACTACAGCCTCCAATAATTCAGTCAAACACTAATCTAGGTATTGCCAGAAATGAACTTTGTAGCTGTGATTAAAGTCCATAATCAGTTGGCTGTAAGGGAGATTGTCCGAAATAATCTTTCCTAGATTGTCCTGGAAAATCTGCATTCCTAAACAAGCCACCTGGAGACCTGAAGAGCAGAGTCGAGGCCTCCCTGCAGAAGCCCGCGCCTGAGAGCTGCAGCCACCCCTGCCCGACGGCCTGCCCGCTGGCTCTCAGGCTCACCTAGCGGCCCCATAATTCTGCAAGTCAGTCCCTTGCCATTACTCTCTCAATACATTCATATCTCTCCTACTGGTTCTAGTTCCCCGGTTGAACGTGACTGATAGGGGGTGCACAGGATTCTGTTATGTGGCTACATAACCTACTTAACCAGCCCCCATTGCTGGGCGGTGCACTGGCTCGTCCCGCTGCCAACTTAGCAGTCACTCCTGTTTCAGGCTGGAACTGCACTTCCCAGTGCACTGCCTCCCGCATGAGTCTGGAATTGTGCAGATTGCCGGTGAAAGGAGCCCATGCAAAATTTGGAAGGGAGAAGCTAAAGGGAAGCCATTATTATTGGGAGGGCGTGGCAGTTACCCAGGGTGGCAGCGTCCCTAGGCAGTTTCAACAGATGCAGGGGCTTTGCGGACCTCCCCATGAGCTCCCACTCCCTCGACTCACTTTGGTGGCCGGTTGAATGCAGTTTCTCAGACTCTCGCACAAGCCTGTCTTTCTCGCCTGTGCCACCTGGCCACCTGCGCTGCAGGCGGGACTGGTTAGCAATGCTCCTTGAACGCTTCAGCTTCCCCTCTAGAATCTCACTCCCACAGCTGCTCCCAGATTTGCACAAGCCCTAACTCCTACGTGAAACCCCTGTTCCTGTAATGCTTGTAATGGAAATGTGAAGTCCTTTCACTAATGTTAGAAGCAGAGGCATTAATGACACTATGGCTAGATCATGGTAGCTTAAGGTGCAAAGGGGCAAAACATTTGCTTAAATTATTATTACTTGTAGTCATCTGAAGTCTGGTATTTGCAGAAACAAAGTCAGGTGACAAATTAGCTGCCGCAATAGAACATTGTAGTGGAAATAAAGATTATAAGGACTGCGGGGTTAGTCGACTAGTTTTAACTGTGCTGAAGAATTTGAAAAGGGAAAATAGTGAATTCAGGCTTTAAGTTCCTGACTCAAGGCTCCAGTAAGGAAAGGTAAAGCTCTGGGGATTGCCCTGAAATAATCTTCAAGTTCACAGAATTTGCTGATATGGCCACGTCCCCAATCACTCTGAAACAGCAGGCCTAATAGAACAGTGGAATGGCCTAATTGAAGACTCATTTATGGCACCAGCTGGGTGACAAACCTTTGCAAGGCTGGGGTAATGGCCTACAGAATGGGCCGTATGCTCTAACTCAGTACCCAATGGATAGTACTGTTTCTCCCACAGCCAGGACCCCAGGGTCCAGGAACCAAAGTGAGGAAGGAGCAGTGACTCATATCCCTATCACCCCTAATAATGCACTAGCATCATTTTTGTTTCCACCCCTGTGCCTTTGGGCTCTCTGGCGTAGAAGTCTTAGTTCCCAATGGAAGACTACTTTCATGAACAGTCAGAACAGTGGTCCATTCTGTACTCACTGGAGTTATTAATTCCGATCACCAAAGAGAAATTAAGTTGCTATTTCACAATGGGGGCTGTTGTAGATTAAGTGTCTGGTATCCTCCAGATTCATACTTTGAAATTCATCACTCAAGGTGATGGTATTAGGAGGCGGGACCTTTGGGGGTAGATTAAGTCATGACAAATTAGTCCTGAATGGGATTAGTGCTCTTATAAAATAGACCCCAGAGAGCTCCCTGGACTCGCCCACCACGTGAGGTTACAGTGAGAAGATAGCCATCACGAAGGAACTGGGTCCTCACCAGACACTGAATGTGCCTGCACCATGATCTTGGGCTTGCCAGCCTCCAAGCACTGTGAGAAATAACTGTTTGTTGTTTATAAGCTACCCAATCTCTGGTATTTCAATACAGTAGCCCAGAAGGACTAAGACAGGAGCAAACAGGAGTTTTCCTGGGGCATACCAGATTTTCTGGGTGTTTCCTATACTCCCGTGTCCTGTGGTAAAAATTCATGGAAAACATCAGACATGGACTCTTCAGGAATGAAGGTCTGAGTTATCCCACTGGGCAAGGAACCATAACAAGCCAACAGGCTTGCTAAGGGCAAAAAAGATTAAGGAATAGATAGTAGAAGAAAGAAGTCAAAGTGCAGCTACAAGCGCCTGACCAGTTGCCAAAATGAGCACTGCTTGCTTCCTAGTTCCCTGGCCTTGATGAGCATATATCTGTGTTAGCCACAGCTTTTTCTATTCCTCCCTTCCCATTCTCTTGCTGTCTATTAGGAAGTGTATTAATACGATTACATACACATATTAGATACGAAGTGTACCAATAGGACTAACTCCATTTTTAAGTTACAGGGCATGAAAGGGGAGGGAGACCCAGCTAGATGAGGAAACATCATCCAGAAATGGATAAAGTGGCCCAGGGACTTGACCCTTCTTTGGAGGAACAGCTGGTCAGCAGGGGTTCAGTTGTGTGAAGGAGCCTGCGTCGCAGGTGGGAGCGTGCTGTTAGTGTCTTTACTCAGAAGTCAGTCTTAGTGACAGCCATGTGCATGGCTGTCAAGTTGACAAAGGGATGGAAGCTTCTGGATCTTCGTGGAACCACTGCTCCTATCTAAGGCTTGCCGCTGCATTTCCCAGCATCTTCTTCCTGTGTGGTTCGCAGGATTGGCGTGTCAAGGAGAGGGACTCCCATAAAATTTGGGAGACACGAGTGAAGCAGAAGCCGTGTTTCTCAGGACGTCACAGCGGTGGCCACGGTGGCAGTGAGACGTAGCTATTCTCTCCATGTGAAGTGGTTCGTGCTGCGTCTCCTGACACCCCTTCCAGGTCCTCGCTCCCCAGCTCCGATGGCCAGAAACTGGGCATTTCTCAGGCAATAACCTGCTCACCTCGTCTTTCAGGCTCCTGATCGCTGATCGCCCTTCTGTTCCCCAGAGAGAATCTGTTCAGAAACAAAAATCTAGGTTGTGTCAAATTTCCTGCTGTTATAATTTATACTGTAATGAACATTCATTAACACCTGACTTTTGAGTAGTAAAAATAGAAGTTTAATGTTTTGTTTTATGTCCAGTCATGTCTGTTGAATTCTCTGCTACAGAAACATTGATTCCAGGGTCAGAAGGGGTGTGCTGAGATCCTGGCGTCATTATTTCCTTCTTGTCTGATCTTCCCTGTCTCCAAGCATGTTTCCTTTTGAGGAAATTAGGTGGATCAGTCCCACACTTTCCAGCCTCCTTGGTCGTCTGTGGGGATCAGCTGGGCGAGTAGATGTGAAAGAACTTGGACAATTATAAAGCGACACTGACCTGGAGATTCAGGGCATTGTTTGAGCCCACACTGAGTGCTGGGCACTGAGCCAGGCACTTTCACCCACGTGGGCAAAAGAGATCACTGTGTCCCAGGCCTGAAGGGCCAGGTACTGCCTCTGGTTTGTGGTTCAGCTCCGAGCAGCCTGGCCCTTCGCTGCACAATTTCATACTGTCCCTGTCCAGCTGTATACTTCTGTAACAGGGTGACACAGCCTCATCTGGACACTCGCCCGCCTCTGAACTGGTCCCCACCACACATGCGCTGGGCCCGCTGCGGATCAGAACAGAAACCTTCTTGTGGTAGGAGGACCCGATCCAGCACCCAGAGCTGGACACTCAGGCACTGGCCTCGCCACCTCATCATGCAGGTCCCTGTGTTGTGATTTTCACTGAGTCCTCCCTCGGGACTAGGAAAATATTAGACCATCTGGATTTTTAAAAAGAAGAGTATAGAAGACCAGAGCTTACGGAACAGAAGTATTGGAGAGAAGTAATTAGCTGTGCAAATAAATTCTTCACCCTCTAAAGCAGTGGTTTTCAAGGGGGGGCTCTTTTGCTCCCCAAGGACATTCAGCAATGTCTGGAGACATATTTGGTTATCACGTGGGGTAGGGGGTGGGTGGGTTGCTACTGGCATCTAGTGGGTAGAGGCCAGCAATGAGCTAAACTTCTTGCCATGCACAGGACTGCGCTCCCCACGCCCAGCAAAGGACTGCCTGGCCCGTGTCCACCCTACCCAGGCTGAGAGACCCAGCTTTAATACATGCTTTCATTTTAGTCTAGACCCTGCAATTTCAAGTGTTCTCTAATAAGAACACCTTCAAGGAGGTCGAGGGGGGAGAAGGAAAATTTAAATGTTCCAAAATCTAAGCGTATGTGCTCCCCTACTCCAAAGAGGTCCCCTTATTTCTGTAAGGACCTTTAGAATAGCAAATTCTCCTAGTTAAGTTTTCAAAACTATTCAGATTATAAAAAGTTAATTTGGCTACACTTTTTCCGAGCCTCCCCCGCTGGGTGAAGTAGTGTCCATCTCCACTCTGCGGGAACACACGGCGTTCTCCCTCTCCACCCTGCTGGGATGCAAGGCGCTGTCCTCTCTACCCTGACACACCGCACTGTTGCTCCGAGGCCCCGCTGCGGGGCCATATGGCATCTTCATGCAAATTAGAACAAGCTGCTCCTCTCCCAAGTAAAGTTTATATTATTTACTTCTTAATAATAATAACAAAGTCATTTTGTATAAAATAAACCAATCAATTGTAGAATATAAAAGAACATTAAAATTGGTGCACCACACGTATATTAAACGAAAATAAAATGTTTTAAATAAAGTAGAAAATTTGAGCTTTTACTCACAAGAATTCGAACTAGAATATAATTATTGGTTTTAAAATTGTTATATGTTGTATGGGACACCTCTTGTGCCCCACCTCCCAGCCTCTCGGCCACTTTTTTACTCCAGGTGTTTTTGAGGCAACCAGCTGTGCAAGTGTAACCTGATGGCAGCTCACCTCGGCTGTTCCCCAGATCTCTTGCTTTCTCTTTTGGGGCTTTTACTGCTGTGGTCACGTAGAACATTCTGACAAATGAGCAAACTTTGAAGGACAAGGGGGTTAAATCCTCAGAGAGCAACAACCCTTGCCCCCTGCAAGATGGAACCAGTAGGGAAACGCTCCCTTCTTCTGCTCCAAGGGCTGACAGTCTGAGGTGCATTCCACATGGCTCCTCGGGGGCCACCAGATGGAGCCCAGGTGCTCACAGAGGTGGCCAGCTGCAGACTGATGCCTCGGATTAACTTTCCGATTTCACCCTTCCCAGTATCTGGGCGCTGATTTCCTAAAATAACCACCTTCAGGCAAACCCTCGTCTCAGCCTTTGCTTTTTAGAGAAACCTAGTCTCAGATATGCGTCTCGCTGTCATGGAAACAAAATGTATATGATCATTTTACTGCTTACTTGCTCCAATATCTTATTTCCTCTAGAAATGATTGCTAGAGTTGACTGATTATAAATCTTAAGTAATTTTAAATACATTTAAATGTCAAGAAGCTATGTTCTCCATTGGCAACCAATGATATCAAAGTTAAATATATTGAGAGCTACAGAAATATGCAGAAATGTGTCCAGTAAATTATTGGTACAAGTGTATTGCTAACGTCAAAAGGAGAGTTAAGAAAACAGCTTAAGGTTTTGCTCCTCACAGATCAATGCCCCATCAATAGCACAGTGGTTAATTTCAGTTGTAAATTTTCATACAGTTACAGTTGTCAAAGTTCATCACAATTCTTCAAATTACATATGTAATTTAGAAGAGTGAAAAACCATGTACTATTTCAGCTTTCCAAAACTTTCTTTGAAAAATAATATTGTAGAATCCAGTATTTTAAAAAAGAAATAGATTCTGAAATTTTTATATGGGTCATAAATGGGCTGATCATAGACTTCACAGTAAAATGAGTCTTCTTCTGACTTTTTTTCCTCATATTTCCTTTTTTAGAGAAGTTGGCATCATTGATCTCCAACTTGGTTAGCATTAAGAAAAATGTTCTTGCCCTGGCCAGTGTGGCTCGATTGGTTGAGTATCATCCCGTGCACCAAAATGTTGCAGGTTCAATTCTGGTCAGGGCACAGGCCCGGGTTGAGGGCTTGATCTCTGGTAGGGGCATGCAGGAGGCAGATGATCCATGTTTCACTCTCACATCAATGTTTCTCGTTCTCTCTCTCCCTCTCCCTTCCCCTCTCTCTAAAAGCCAACATAAATATATTTTTTAAAAGAATCATTTCTTTTCAAGGGAGAGAGCCTAAGGTTGGAATTCCAGGCAGAGGAAATAGCACATACAAATGCGTGGAGGTATGAGACATATCTCCTGTTGGGAGAATTCTGAGTCACTTCGTGTGACTGGGACATTCAGATATGAGTCAAGCAATAGGCCCTAGAGACTAGTTCAAGCCAGACGGTGATGCCTGAGAGGTTAGGCTTTCCCCCAAAGGCAACAGGGACCCTTTGAAAGGAAGTGGGCATCAGAGTGACCTAGTCAGGTTGGAGTTTTAGGAAGGTCATTCTGGCATGATCCACATACTCTGGAGGCTGAGCCAAGCACCATGACTGAGGGCTCATAAAAAGCAAATAAAGGGCATATGGGTCAGCCGGGGATCTTGTTAAAACATAGCTTCTGATTCGGTAGGTTTGGAGTGGGGCCTGTGATTTTGCACATCCCAAAAAATTCCCAGGGGATGCTGATACTACTGGTCCATAGACCCTTTGAACAGCAAGAGGATGAAACCTACTTGCTAACGCAGTCACTAATGAATGCTGTGAATTTATAGACCACCTTCTGTATTCTCACATTTCCACTCACATGGGATTGAAACCATTTTCACTGGACCCTTCCTGTCCCACCCCTCCCCCAGGTACACAGAGAACTCAGGAGGTGCCTATGTCCTGAAATGGAAGCAAGGGATCATTAGTAGAAGGGCAGTGGGTCACAAGGTCATTTGTCTCAGATGATATACAGGCAGCTCCTGGTCCTACAATAAGCATTAAAAGGACACATTCATCACAGGCTATGTCCAGCCCACAGTTCTGGAGTGCTGTGCTCAGGTCTGCGTCAAAAACAATGGTGAACCATAATGCACCAGGAGCGAGGAGATGGGATGCAGAGAGGACCCAATGGCTGAGGGACCTGGAGCACTCAACTTGGAGAAGACAGGCTCAATGGGACATGTGACCTCCAAGTCTCTGAGTATCTGTCATAGGACAAAGGGGGCAGACATGATCTGTGGTACCCAGAGGCTGAACTACAACAAATCAATGGATCGGAACCACAACAGGGAAACTCTTGCTTCATTGTAAAAAGCAAATTCCAGCAGTCAGGGCTGCCCAAGTAAAGGATGATCTACCTTGGATAGTAGTGAGCTCCTCGTCACCAGAGGTGTGCAAGACCATTCCAAATAGAAGATTGAATGGGATGACCCCTGAGTCCTGAGATTCTCTTGTCCATTCATCCAGCTCAAGAGACCCTAATCACTGCAGTGAGCCCAGAATCCCTGGGGTGCCCTCAATAAAATTCCAGAGCCAACCAAGTTACAAATCCTCTTTGCACATAATCCAGTGCTAATCATATTCCAGTGCTGTCCATTCATATCCTACCACTTTTTCCTGGCTGTACGTGCTTGAGAGAAATCCTCCACACCAGGCTGGGAGAGAGAAACTATAGCCTAGTTCTCTTTCATTATTTTGCTCTGTGACCTTGGGGATGTTGTCTCCTCTCTCTGGACTTCAGGCCTGATATCAAACATCACATCTTGACCCACTGCCAAATATGACAAGTGGACGTCCACTCAGGATGGGGACCATCTCAGGTCCCCTGGCGAGCTCCGGGCCCTAAAACATAGTAGGTGCTCAATAAATAGTTGATGAATTGAAATGTGCTCAGCACAGTCACTGGGACTGTTGAATTAAATTGAGTTAAACTTAACCAAATTAAATCGAATTCACAAATGTTTATGGCACAGAACAGCAGAATGTTGGTGCCAGATGAAATTTATAAATTGTTGAATCCCTGCCTCTTGCCACTCACCCTTCCTTCTCTCCTCTCCCCCGATTTTCTACAGAAGGGCAAAGGGGCTGATGAGGGCTGTCCTCCCTCCTCACAAAAAAACACTGTCTCTTAGCTCGTCTGGGCTAAAATGTTCTGACTTTTTACTTTCAAACCAAACCTGTCCCCTAAGCTCCAGACCTCTTTGGCCTCTGCCCACCAATATTCCTATGATGATTCCACATGCACCACAAAATCTACCTGTCCCACTTCCCCCAAACCTGCCCCTCTAAGTTCCCATCTCATCCCCCTAGTCTCTTAGTCAAGAAGCCTGGGGTCATCCTAGACTTTCCTGACTTTTTACAAAACTCAGCTGACTCCTGAGGGTAGAGAGTAATGAATGATTCCTGAGTTTATTATTTTTACATCAGTAATAAACTCAATTTTGCAAGCTTAGAATAATAATTTGAAAAAGAGGCAGTGCAGAATTGATCTGAAAGTGCACCTTTCAGCAAAGCACACCAATATTTGCTGAAATTGCCAGATTATAAATTCCATGCTCATCACAGTGTTTTTCCAGAAGCAACATCTCCTCCCCACCAGGTTGGCCTTGTTGGCAGCCAACCTGGATCACTCTTTTTTGCCTACAAAGGGTTATCCACTTGGAGGGCTGCAGAGGGGGCTACTGAGTGCCTGAGGGTCGGAGACCTGAGCTTTCCTTTCTCCATCTGTGTAATGGAGTCAGGGAGTTGGTTGAGAGCATCAGAATGCAGATCCCTGGGCCTCACCCATTCAGTAGGTGGGACCCTGGAATGTGCAGTTTCAGTAGGTTTTCCAAGTGATATTGATGCATTTGGTTTGCCAGCACCATTCTGAAAAGCACCCGACTAAACCATCTCAAGGAGTCCTCCTGGGACTGACACCTGTGAAGCTGGGACAAACGCCCCCTCCTGTCCAATGTGCAGAATGAGAATTGGCTCTTACCATGTGCGACTGGAACCGCTGCAAGGCACAGTTATGGGACACCCCAACACGCCTTCCTCCTGAGGAAGGCCAGCTGCTTGGAACCAGGTTAAGAAGCGGACCGGCAGGACTGCTGTCTGGGTGGTAATTTGGCTTTTTATTGATTTTAGAGCGAGAGGAAGGGAGAGAGAGAGAGAGAAACATGGATTTGTTGTTCCACTTATTTATGCATTCATTGGCTGCTTCTTATTTGTGCCCTGACCCAGTATCGAACCCACAACCTTCGTGTATCAGGACAACGCTCCAACCAACTGAGCTACCTGGCCAGGGCCAGCGTGGGTGGTAATATTTAAGAGGTACTAAAATATTCCGGGAAATATAACAAAATGTATTTCCCAGAACGCTCCTCAGACAGAACCATGCACGACTGGAAAGAATCGCCTGACAACCTGCTTGGTCCGGGACCAAGATGCTGACGCCCCTCACGCGGGTGGTGTCGCCGTCGGCGCTCCCCCTGGTGAGCGGCAGGAACGGACTGTCGCTGACAAGAAGCAGAAAGTGAATGTAGCGAAGGCACAGCGAGCGACTCACAGCCCGGTCGGGACAGACGCAGAGTCAGGACTGAAAGTGGGCAGGAGCTGGGACCAAGCCAAAATGCCACCACTGAGCCAGAGTACCAAGGACACCACTACCGGCCCCAGATCCTGCTGGCCACAGCTCCCGTGGCCCTGCTGCTGCCACCGGCCACTGGATGCCACACCAGCCCCACTGCCACCGGGGCCCCAGAGGCTGGGCGCTGGGCTGCACCAGGACAGAGCCGCCGCTGCCTCTTCGTGTCACTGGAGCAGGGGGCTGAGTGCCCGCGGCCTGCTGCTCGGAGGCCTGGAAAGTGAGTGTCCAGCCTTTTCTGCTTCTCTGAGGAGCCAGGATGTTCAGATGCCAGGATGCTTCCCAAAAGACAAGTGTCGCGCTGGCCTCACAGAATGGAGTGACCAAGTTTGGGACCAGAAGTAAATATCTCAGGACAGCAGAAAGAGGATTCGTGTTGCCATGTGCTCTCCCCTCTCCCTAAACAAATGCCAAGGCTTTCATTCTGCAGTTGAACTGTCCGCCCACCTGGGGCACCTTCGTGCCTCAATTAGAGCCTGGCCATTCCCCATGGTGAGTTCTGTTGGGTCGGGTCAGGAAGGAGGGACTTAGACCCTGATACGCAGGGAGGTCTAAGCTCGCATCCCTGGAATGGGCCGTGGGGCTGCGCTCTAATTGTGGGGACCTGCTGTGGCGGGAGAGTGGCCCTCGTGCCTGGCCCTGGCAATTGCAGCGCTGAGATCTGTAAGATCAGGATAGTCGTTCAGCTGAGAGCATGAAGACCACTTTCACTGGCCCCCAATACCTGTCTACCCCGAGAGGGTCCCTTCCCTTGCTGACTTTCAATTGCCCACAACCCGATCATTCTGCAGAAACAACTGATGAGGCCCAGAGATGGGCGCAGAGGGCACCCCGTCTGGCAAAACCAGAGCTTGCGGGAACGCAGGCGGGGGCGGGCTGCAGGCCTTTTCCAAGATGCAGGTGGGGGCAGCGAGGCCTGAAGGGGCCTGACCCAGCCAGCCTCCGCCAATGGCCCCGAGTGTCCGTCGCTCACAGCGAGCACTTGTTTCTGGCTCCCAGCCAGATCCGCTGGGGCTCAGCTGGGGCCCTGCTCCGCTCTGTCTCCCTTCTGAGGCCTGAACCCCATATTTCGGTCCCGCGGAAAAAGGGAAAGAATGAGAACAGGAATACGTGCCAGCTCTTAAAGCTTCTGCTCAGGCCGGCATATGGAGCTTTCTCGCACGTTCACGGGCCAAAGCAAGTCATATGGCCAAACCCGATGTCAGTGAGGTGAGGGGAGTTTATTCTTTCTCACAAGGAGGGCAGAAAACACTGGAAACAGCAGCAGGGAGCCGTCCCACCAGAAGCCACAGCGATGGCTCCTTTCCATGTCTCCTGCTCCTCTGACCCTGTCCTCCAGGGTTGCCCCGTTACTCCTGCTCCTTCCACTTTCTCGAGGATTTGGCCCCACAGTCCTACTTAGTTCCATTTTAGAGATGCGGAGACTGAGGCCCATGGAGGAGACCCAGGTCACTAACTCCTCCCTGATGACCTTCCGGGACAAGCGGTGCCCTGCCCACTCCACCCTCCTTTGCCTCCCAAGGCCCCTCAAAAATGCCTGCTCTCTAGGGAGCACCTGCTGCACACCTGCTATCAATGTACATGCTCCTCACTGAGTCCCAAACACATCTCAGGGCTGTGTGAGGCAGAGGTGGAATGGGGGCGCCCTTCCCAAGCCCCGGGTCCTGGGCAGCACGCTGGGCTGCAACCCAGTTTTGCCCAACTCCAAAGCCAGTGTCCTGCCCCTGTCCTTCACAGGGGCTCAAGCCCCTTCCTTCTCAGCCCCACCCACGTTCACTGCCACCTGTGGTGCCACTCAGGATCTGGATGTCACAGCCACGGAACAGCTCCCCTCCTCAGCAGCCCTAACTAATCTTTAATCCAGACCCAGGAAGCCAGCCTTCAGCTCCCCTTGCCAGCCACAGCAGTGAGGATAAATGCGGCTGTCAGCAGCTTCCTGCCTCTTTGTTTTTTAATTTACTTAGAGTTGGGCAGCAGAGATAGCAGGAGAGGAAGCAGATGGCTCAGCGTGACAGATGGGATCTTATCCAGTGACACAAGGACAAGGTGAGAGAAAGCGTGTTCAAGAGAAAATGCAGGCTGCGTGTGTGCGCGTGGCTCCTGTGCCAGGACGGCTACGCTCTGGCCAGCTCGCCGGGCGCCAGGACGCTGGGCTGGGCACACTCAGGGCTGGGGCTTCGGTGCCAGGGCTGCTTCACTGTGGACAGTGAGGACACAGGCCCACCCAGAGAGGGACTGCAGCCTGCCCAGCGTCATCCTGTCAGCCACTTGGAAGACGCCTGACCCCACGCAGCCACAGTCCCACTCTGTTGTCAACGTGGTAGGTGATGCCTATGACTGGCTCCTCGGGGCTGTCCCACCCTCACCAGATGTTTTTGCAGAATTCTACCTATAGCCTTGGCTTGCTTGTGGTAAAGACTCTCAAGGCAGCTTTCAAAAGTGTTTTATGCCTAGAACATCCCCAGGTCCCTAGCACATGAGTGGCAGCACCAGGACCCCAACCCAGGACTGGGGGCTTGGACAGGGCAGCTCCTATCCTCTTCTACCCCAGCCCTCTGAGAAGGAAGCCGCGTGGGAGAAAGCGTAGCTGGTGGCAGAGCCTTGGGCTTCTCTCAGTGCCCCCTCCCCCGTTATGTCAGGGAGGGAACTGTGCTGTTTACAGGGGCGCCTGGGTTCAAAGGGGAGAGGAGGTGGAGGGGAAAGACCCTTTTGTTTCCTGGGTACTTGAGAGGTTTGGGCAGACACCAGTGGCCTGGTGGCCTGCAGCAGAATTGGGGAGCAGGGGCTGGACCACCCTGCAGAGCTCAGAATGACAGAGAATTTGGAGTTCCCAGGGCAATCTGGAGGGAGGGGAGAAGAGAGGAGGTGGGGTGGGGGGAGGTGGCCTAGAGCCAGCTGTGGCAAAGGCAAGTTTTGTTCTGTGCTTGGGAGGTTGGCTTGTTCTTGCAAAAATTGTGAAAAGGGCTGCATTTTATATCTCATTCAAGTTTAGGAAAGAAACAGCATTGGTGTAGTGAAAAGATGATCCAGGAATGAAACTAACTCAGAGGCAAAGCTGGCCATGGGAAAAGGGTGTCCTCAGAATTTACAGACACCTTGGGGAGTGCTAGATTTTCCTCAGATAGGGGTTGGAGTTTCAGCCTATCTCATTTTAGTGTAAAAGGCTGCATTTGGTACACAGTATTTCGAAGGCCATTTTGTAGGAGAGAGAGAAAGGTGGAGAGAGGGAAGCTGCTTTCTTCACGAGCACCCTACTCAAGAGTGGGGAGGCTCCGAGGATGAGCAGGTGCGGGGCACAGGACCGGCCCACATCCCAGCCCTTCCCGTCCATCCAGGTGCACCTCCCGTATCCTTGGAGCGGCAGACCATCAATACTTCCATTTTACAAGTGAAGAAAGGGACTCGGAGAGGAGGGTCCAGCATTCAAACTCGGATCTACCCAACCCTAAAAGTTAGCTGTTTCTCTCCCACGAAGCCTGGTTCCGCTTGGACGTGCCAAGCCTGAAGGTAGGACGAGTTCTTTCTCCCCAGTGACAGTGGTTTTCCTCCCCTGCCCCATGTGAGCCACAGGGTCTGCTTGTCATCTCTATAGACCTTGGGCTGGCCTCCCGGGGGCGAAACACAGAGGCGCTGCTCATTCTGACAAGCAGGAGGGCGGAGGTGTGAGTATCTCATGCCCTGATGTGCCCGGCTCCCTGTCATGGAGAAGCCCAGGAGGGCCATCCTACCAGGCTGAGGGATGAGCAAAAAGGAGGGGACAGAGATTCCCTCCAACCGTGTGGACTCCTGGAGGATGCTTAATGGATCTATTTCCTGAGGGTTCTACAGCCAGGCTCTGCAATCAGACCAGGGGAGTCAGAGGCAAACAAGGCAGGAGCCCTGATCTCCAGCTGAAATCTCCTCTGAGTCAGGATCTTGGCAGGAAATATAAATTTATCCCATGAAGGGATTATTTGCAGAGGGCTGAGCAGGATGCTGAGGCACCTGGAGGCCAGCCACGGCGGGAGCCATTCCACCCCAAGAGCAAAGGGAACACAAGGTGTTTGTGAGCCCTGCAAAGAGCTGAAGCTGCAGAGGAGTGGCTGCCTGGCTCACTGTGGTCACAGAGGGCCCCAGACCCTGCCAGAAACAAGATGCCAGAGCAGGAGAGGAGCAGGAAAGAAGCACCCAGGCCTCTCCCCGTCCCACCCTTCAACCTCCTGTGCTGCCTCCCATGGGCTGAACCAAACCAGATACTCGAGGGCAGAGGAGATGGTACAGTCCATGGTGTCAGCCCTGAGGCACAGAGCAGGGCAGAGGAAGTCAGAGACTGGAATGGAAACACATGACAATGGAGAAGAACCAGCCAACCCTAGAATGTGACCATCCGATGTCCCCAACAAACCCCTCCTGACCAGGGCTTAACAAATCCACTGTGGTTCTGAAGTTACATGTTGGAATGAGAATTCAATAGTTAGGAACAGGCAGATTTGCTTAACCGCTCCCACCCTTTTATGAAGTTGACTTTCACGTTGATCCTGAGCCCGCCAGGCCGTTTGTCCCAGACCACAGATGTGAGGATCGTACGTAGTTCAAGGTTGGAGATGAGGCCATGTTCTCCATCCCTTCCAGCTCAGGGAGGGTGGTTGAGGGGCTCCTCCTGGGTAGCACCAGAGAGCCTAGACCCTCCCTTCAGACTGGGAGATGTGCTCCCTCCAACAGTGTCCTGAGGGCTCAAAGTACACAGTCAGCATGAAAGCCATCTTCGTAGATTTTCATTGCACCCTGAAAATTACACGAATCTCCAATTAAATACAGATCTTTTCCCTCCCTGTTAAGTGTTCTCCTCTCCCGGAATCCTGCTCTAATCTGGGAC